>NW_022589756.1:3851677-4036415 GCF_004348235.1 Phoca vitulina
TTTTCTTTTCTTTCTTTCTTTCTTTCTTTCTTTCTTTCTTTCTTTCTTTCTTCTTTCTTCTTTCTTCTTGTTTGCTTGCTTTTCCTTAATACACTCTCCTCTTATAGTCACCCCTCCACACATGCCTATTTGTTAGGGCTTTTCCTACCAGAGATCATGAAGTGCCATCCCCCTGACCCTGTCTGCCATTTTCTTTCATTCAACTTTTTTTTTTGTTTCTGACCCTGTCCACAAAGTTGTTCTATCCTACAATGTTGCCTGTTTCACCAAGCTTTTCACTGTCAAAATTCTACAGTTCACCTTTTTTCTGCAAGCGTACTTTAGGCAGGCACTTTTCTCCTCCTCCACGGTGCTGCAAATTTTCATCAGCCGTCGGATGCACAGGACACTCTGCATGTCATCTAGCATTTCATTGTGATAGCTGTCATTCAGGCTGGGCTGACTTGACTCTTGGCCAAGTGCTTTTTCTACCACTAGAGCATCTTAGTTTTTTGTGTGGTGGGGGTTTTTTGGGTTCCAGTGGCCTTTTCAAGTGTGCCAGAGTTTTCTGAAGACAAGAGAGCTGACTTTCTTTCTGTAGGTGCCCATGGAAATGTCTCCCTGCATTTGCTCATTCTTGCCTACCCCTGTTGCCTTGCATAGGTATGTCTTCTTCTTGGAGGCTAACCAAAGGCATGACATAAGAAATTTCTCCACAACAGAATTGTACTGTAGCACAGAATCAGAAGATCCCTTAGATGCTACATTCTGGAAATTCCATAGGCCTTGGAAGTTAGGGAAGTGGGTGGTTTGTTTTCAGTTCTCCCAATGTCTTTTTTCAAGATTCTGTTGTGTCTCCTCCCCCTTCTCTCTCCAAAGTGCTTTTCCTGGTAAAACTGGGACAAACACAGTCATGAGAAGGTTATTAGTATCTTTAGGGAGAAGGCAGTACTGAATCTGATCCTCCAATGATGATTTCTTGGACACTATGGAAGCCAGAAGGGGAGGTATGTTTGGGCTGGGGCAGGGGCTCCCAGGTATTCTCCAGCCCATCTAGTACATTCTCAACTTCTCTACTTGCTCACAAGAGAGCCCAATGGTAATGTTTGTCCTTATGCACAGGCTTGAAGGCTGCCTTTGAACCAGCGCCTCTGCTTAATGATCTCTTCCTTTACCCTCATCACCACCTCCAGGCTCCATCTGCTCTGCCATGTTGGCCACCTGCATATAAAAGTTGTGTACCTTGTCTGTATGTTTTTTTTTCCTCTGGCAACCTTGGCATTCAACTTCCCTGAACTGGAAGAAGAGGAAAGAGAAGAAGAAAAAGCCCCTCCTCATTGAGAATTCATTCCAACAGAATTACCCAGCATGGAGTGGTGCCTTCCAGGTTCCCTCCCACGCATGCCTCAGGCTTCCAGCCCCATATCTGCACAGCCTGGACCCTGTGTCAGCTTTGATAAGAGCCAGGCTGTAATCAGTGCGGTTGCAGTTCTCTGGCTCTGATTTCCCCTTGTGGCTTCTTCATTCCTGTTGATAATTAAAGGAAGCTTTTCTTGCCATGCTGAAGGCTATATAAAATAAGTTAATAAGTAATAAAGCAGATGGCATGGAGCCAGGAACTTGCTGCTTCTGGTATTCTTCCCATCCTTGTGGTATAGTTACTGAGGGGGAAGCTTGGCTCTCAGATTCAGCCTTTGGATTTGGATGGGAGAGTAAACTTTGCTTGGCACTCTGTTAAAAATTGTAAGATGCATGGAGAACATTCTGTGAGAGTGTTTATAGGGCCTTAGACTTTGAGTGAGAAAGGCCATTGGTTGTTCTTCCTATCTTCCCATCTAGTCTTTTCTTTCAAATCCTAGATTTCTTAATTCTCTTTGTCATCCCCATGCCTGTATCACTGTACAGTCTACTTTTATTTCATTAAGTTCAAAATAAATGCACTGGGGACTTGCTCTCCAAATAGTATGTGTGCTCAGCCATCAACTTCTCTGCCTTTTCAACGTGCCTGTACACAGCATTACAGATGAGTGCCTCGAAAGAGTGCTGTTTCTTTGGGGGTTACTGTGTGCTCACTTATGCTCTCTTGAAATGGCCATGGATCATTTTCCTGTTCCTGGAGGCCTTGGATTAACTCTCTGTAATGAGGTTTAGGCTCCATCACAGCCAAGGAAACTTCCAGTTAAGTGTTTGGGCCTGGAGGAGTGGGGGTGGTGGTGAACCTGTTTTGATTAGTCACAGATGCTTTTCTTGCATTCAGTGTGCCTTTGGCACAGAGGGAGAGAATAGTTGAGGCCATTATTCAGGTTATTTGGGTTAAGAAAAATCCTTCTACTCAACTTCCCTTTCAAAGAAGAAGGTGATTTTGGTTGTAAATAAGCCAAGATGTCTGTTTCAGTGAATGAATATAATCGATGCTCAAGACATATATTCGCTTTTATCAGCTGCCCACATTGTTCTCTGGCAAAGAAAGGACACAACACTGTAAAGGGCTGGAAGGGTAGTTCCAGAAGCATGCCATAGCAATGCCTCCAAAGCAACACCTCTGAGCCTTTGTGGCCCCCAAATCCACTGGCTTCTAAGTACAGCACCAGCAAATTACTTCTTGAACTCCTAACTTCTAACTCTGACTTTAAAGTCTATTTCTGAATTATCTATAGCTCATTTCTAGTTTCTGTTCTTAATATGAAGCTTCTGGTTTTATACATTTCTCTCTATCCATCTCTTGTTACTGACTTCCTAATTACATTCAAATCCTTACCTGTAACTTTTTTTCCCCTGAATACCAATGTATCATTTTGTACTTGCTTTATATATACTATCTCACAAGTATTCTTGTTAGATTCAGAATTCCTCCTTGATTTTCTACCCTAAGCTGGCTCCTGACTCCAGATCTTAAGGTTATTCACTATGAAACTTGACTACAGGGCAGGTGATGACGCCATTACCACCACACATCTATTTGCTGACTCATCCTAGAATCCCAAAGATATAATTATGCTTCCATTGGAATTAATCAGCCACACAATGTGCTAGAGCCATGCTGTGTGAGAACTTGGATTAAAAACTTGTCCATGTAAATCACTCTTTCTTCAATCCCAATATCCAAAATTGGATTTTAGAAGAGTCTAAAAACAGGCATGTTTAGTGATTGAAAGAATTTTAAGATCAGACTTGCTATAATTATCTTATTTATTATTGTCTTTTGTGTCTACACTCTAGGTAAAAATGAAGAGCCACATTTAAGCTGGTCATGCACCATATTATAAAAACTTAAAGTGCTTTATATATGCCCACATTGCTTTCTTCCACATCATCCCAACACATGTAGGCGTCTCTATCCATAGTTTTCTCAATTGTTCTCAACCTGGAACATACCTACTATTCAGAGTCTGTTCTATTTTGGGTTAGTCAGTCTTCCTCTTAACACATACTGAATCCTGATCCCCTCCTCTTTTTGCCCCATACAGATTTCTAGGAAGATTTCTCTTATTGGATTTCTTTGCTGACAGGCTTTGGCAATTTTGCAGAGTAGTTGCAGTTTCTCAGGTAACTTCTGGAATTCTTTGTTGGAAGGCTGGGAACCATGGGTTATTTCATTTTCAGGAGGACCAGGGGTTGAACTAAGCTATCAACATATCCTTCCTTTGTAGATATATGTGACTTGGCAAGTACTTTATATGTTCTTATTTATTTACTGTTACCCTAAGAGGATTGGATTGTATAGCTCCGGTGAGACCACCGATCATTAAACATGTTATATAAGGTGCTTTGGTACCTTTTGAGTGCCTGCTATGTGCAAAGTTCTGTGCTAGAACTATAGTAGCAAGTAAGGGAGATGTGGATCAGATGTTATATCAAAGGAGGCAGATATTACAATTAATTACAAAGTATCTCATTATAGTACTTTTAAAGTACCTCAAAAGAGAAGTATAATAGCCTATAAGAACTGATAAAAGGGAACTAGCTAGTCTTGGGGGCAAGGGAAGACTTCTTTGAGCTGTAGTTAAGATTTGAATATAGAGTAAGGATTAATCAGACAAAGAGTTGAAACGATGGTGATGAAGGGATTGGGCAGTAGAGGTGAGCTGGCACTAAATGTTCCAGGTAGAGTCTAAGATATGTCTTAAGGCAGAAAGAAAAATTCCATAATCAAGGAACTGAAAGGATAGAGTGGCACGAGTATTGAGGGCTTGGGGAACCATGGTATAGGGGTCAGCAGAGGTCAGATCATGTATGACCTTCTAGATCATGTTAAGGATGTTATCTCAAGTCAGGATCCCCAAGAAGCAGACTGTGAGAAACAGATTAGCATGGAGGAAGTTTGTTGGTGAGCACTCTAGGGATCAATACCTATGGGAGAGTGGAGAAAGTAGGACTGGCAGAGAGATAAGTTGGACTATAAGACAGTCTCAAGAATGGAGAAAGTAGGACTGGGCAGAGAGATAAGTTGGACTATAAGAGAGTCTCAAGAAACTTGTCACTTCATCCTGTAAGGAACTGGGAGGGCCCTTCAGAGTTATCATAAGTTTAGGTGAGAGAGCTGAGTCTTGTTTTTCAAGGGCCAGTTGACTACTGGTTGAATGGGACCTTCCCTGAGGAAGAGAGTGTGATCTAGGTTGAGGTGTCTCTTATCTGAGGCCAAGTCATGGAGATAGATTCAGCTGAGAGCTTCATGCCCAGCAGCTGGGGGAATGTATGCCTTGGTTCTGAGGGGGAAGACCTGAATGCACACCATGGCATCCACTACAGATATCATTCTAAGTCTAGTGAGAAACCAATGGAAGGTTTTCAGCCTGGAAGTGATACCATATTTGTGTAAAAAGACTGTATTGGTTGTTGCATGGAAGATGGATTGGAAGGGTGACAAGCTTGGCTCCAGAGAGACTAGTTATTAGGTTGTGGCTGACTCAGGCAACAGATAACAATAGGGTAGACTGGATGATGGCAAAGGAGATGGAGGGGTGCATATATTTGAGTGACAGTAGGTCAGTTATGGGAAAGGGGGTCTGACAATAGATGGGTTGGGGGAGATTAATGGTGGAGAGATTCAAGCATAATCACAGAGTTCCTGGCTCATAGGACAGGGTAGATGGTGAGGCCATTCATTGAATTTCTTCTATTTTGAGAAAGTGAGTAGATCTTGAGTTTAATTTAGAGTAAGTTAAATTGAGGTGTTTGTGAGATGTTCAAACAGAGGAGGTAGTAGATATATAATTCCAGAGCCCAGAAAAGATGTCTGGGCTGTGGGCATACATTTTAGAACTGTCATGGTATTTGAGATCATGGTCTTAGATAAAAGATGGCCTGGAAAATGAAAATGTCTTTAAAAATATGGTATGATGTTTCTATGTTCCTTTTTAGGCAAGGGCTATTTTATGCAAAGGTTTGAATGTGTGGTTGTACACCATGTTCCTAATTAAAGAAACACTTTGTCCTGATGCAAGGAAAGAAACATTCCCTTTCTGTTGTATGACATAGAAACATAATTGGAGAGAATCTACTGAGTGCCTACTATGTTCCAGCATTCAGCTAAGTGCTGTTGGGTACATGGAGTCCACGGTAAGGTTTTGAAGCTTAAAACCTAATTGAGGAAATAAGACCTGCTACTTCGTTCGTTATGAACCAAGGTAATGGTGCTATGGGGTGGCACATGAAAGCAAAAATAATGGGATAAGGAGGTCAGGAAAGGCATAGGAGGAGATACTGAAGTTTTCACCTGGTTCTGAATGTTGGGTAAGGTTTGGATGGTAGAGAAGATACTTCTGGTGAAGGGTAGCATTTTCATAAAGGTGGAGAGGGTGATATATACAAGATACATTTAAGATTTTAATAATTGAAAAATGCATAAACGTGGTGGTACTTAATGTTATTTGAAATAATTGTCATATTCTGAATTCTTACCTCATTTACAGGCCTTTAAATATTCTGATATTCAGTTTGTAATATCTTTTGAGGATCTGAAATTTTCTGATGAAATATTTTTTATTTGCTTTTCTTTTGAATTTAATTGGTGTGTGCTTTGCTTTGTGGTTTTAAATTTCAGATTGGCTAACTCAGACGTCAAGCCCAGAGAGGTTTCCTCTGAAATGCAATCCAGTGAGCTCTCACATTGTACTTTACTCTTTTATCCCTACCCCACCCCAAGCGATCATAGCCTGTGAGTTTACTAATGAATTATAGATAACAGGTTTGGTAATGTTTCAGAATCCAGAATGAGTAATTCTTTGAAGAACATAAAACCTTTGCTTGCACTCTTTCCACATTTATTTACAATGGAAAGACTGTAAAAAGGGGAAAATATGATCAGCACATATATGTTGAAATAGCTAACAGGCACAGTTCTGCAGTATTATTTTTATGATCATTGAACTTATTTATTAAGTGGCAGATTGCTGTCTGGCTTTTTCCCAAGTGCATGATACTGAATATTATTTCACGGGTTTATAATCTTCAAACCTAAACTGCTAGAAGATTATCTCTTCGTGCCTGCTATGACTGCGACCTGTTCCAAAACTGAACAGCACCAGAGAGTACCAAGATCATTCTTTATGTAAATCCCCCGTTTACCTTTTACCTCACTTATTTGTGCAGTGCACAGCCTGTGCCATATATAGTAAGGCTGCTTGCAAACGGCGTAGCAGGTAGAGGTGATGCCTGATCTGGGCCTTATGATAGAACAGCTTCCCCACAGCCACAGGAGGAGGTGATAGTCCCAAGATCTAACCCTATATAGCATGGGCACAAACCAACGTTTACTTACTCCAACACTTGATAGATAGTTTGATTGGATAAAGAGTTCTAGGTTGAAAGTTATTTTCTCTAAGAAATTTAAAGGCTATGTTCTCTTTTCTTCCAGCATGCATTATTACTATTTAAAAGGCTGATGTAAGGGGCACCTGGGTGGCTCAGTCAGTTCAGTGTCTGCCATCGGCTTAGGTCATGATCCCAGGGTCCTGGGATGGAGATCCTTGTGGGGGGTCCCCGCTCAGCAGGGTGTCTGCTTATCCCTCTGCCCCTCCCCCACTCACTTGTGCATGCTCTTTCTCTCTCTCCCTCTCTCTCTCTCTCTCAAATAAACAAATAAAATCTTTAAAAAAATATAGGCTGATATATTTTGATTCCTGATTTTTTTGTAAGATAAGTTTTAATTCTTTAGATGGCTTTAGAATCTTCTCTTTGTCTCTGATGCTACCACATTTTCTGGATCCTGAGTTATCATCTCTTTTGGGTTTTTCTTTTGTTTCAGCGGAGAGTTTTATTGCTCAGTAGCTTGGGAAGTTAAGTTATCTGACACATTATGTGTCAAAAGATTATTTTAGTTTCTAGTTTGATATTTTGGCTAGGTGTAGAATTCTAAGTAAAAAATCATTTTCTCTCAGAATTTTGAAGGAATTAATTCCCTGCCTCATTAACTTCCAGAGCTGCCACTGAGAAAGCCATTGTTATTCTGATTTTTATCCCTTGATAGGATTTGTGTTTTCTCTTGGAATGTGTTCTGGTTCTTCTTTTTTTAAAAAGGTATTATGTGGGTGAGTTGGTAGGCCCTTTCTTTTTTTTTAACTTATTTTAAAATTTTTATTTATTTTTAAAGATTTTATTTATTTATTTAATGCCCTTTCAATCTAGAAACTACTGAGCTACAGTTTTGTATTACTACTTTTGTATTACTTTTGTGTTACTTTTGTATTACTACTATATTAAATAATTCTTTCTGCGCTTCAAAATCTTTGGACATTGAACATACTGGTCTGATTCTCCAAATTTCATAAGACTTCAGTTTCTTCTTCTTTTTAAATCTCTTGTTTTACTCTTTAAAATCTTTTATCTTCTTTTCCAGCTTCCTTGTATTGAGTGTTTTATTTGTGCTCTCATATTTTTAATTTCCAAGAATCTTTCTTGTTCTTGGAATGTTCCTTTTAAAAATAGCATCATGTTCTGTTTCATGGATTCAATATCTTTTCTTATCTCTATGAGGACATTAATGATAATTAAAACATTTTTTTCCTTCTCTCTCCTTCAAGGCCTTTTTGTTTATTTGTTTTGGTCTCTGTCCATCATTTTTCAGGCTTTCCTCAGAGAGCTAATGATCTATGGCAGCATTTAATATCTGAGAGTGAAATTTGGAAAAGGTAACCTCTCTGCAAGGCTTGTGGACTGAAGGGCTCCCCATGGGGTGACTGGACCATGTTGTTTCACTGGGCCGGTCAGTTTATCCAGAAAGGGGTCTTTTAATTTTCTGTTAGGGGCTTATGAGTGTGGCTGTTTCTATTCTAAGAGTCAGAAAGAGGATGGAGCTGTGTGTCTTACTATTCGGTGCATAAATTCTCCTGTCATCCCCGTGTGGGACTCTGGCCCTCCATTGTGCCTGGCCTTCCTTGAAGCCAGCCTTACTAGACTGTCTAAGAAACATCTAGTCTTCTCCTAGTGGGCGGGGGGAGTGGGGAAAATTATGTATTTCTATTTTCTTTCTCCTTATAGATTTATGTCTTTAAAAAACTCTCGGGGCGCCTGGGTGGCTCAGTTGGTTAAACGCCTGCCTTCAGCTCAGGTCATGATCCCAGGGTCCCGGGATCGAGTCCGGCGTCGGGCTCCCTGCTCCGCGGGAAGCCTGCTTCTCCCTCTCCCACTCCCCCTGCTTGTGTTCCCTCTCTCACTGTCTCTCTCTCTGTCAAATAAATAAATAAAATCTAAAAAAAACCAAAAAACCAAAAAAACCTCTCTTTACCTTGTTTGTTTTCTCTAGTTTTATTGAGAAATAATTGATAAACATCCCTGTATATGTTTAAGGCATGCAGCATGATGGTTTTGTTTACATTATTGTGAAATGACATTAGGTTCAGCTAACATCTATATTCCCATATAGGTACAATAAAAAGGAAAGAAAGAAAAGAAGAACAGAGGGAATAATTATTGTGATGAGAACTCTTAGGATTTGCTCTCTTAACAACGGAGACGTGAGAGGCATTCAAAGTCGACCTCTGTTTTTAAGCTTCCATATTTAACCTGTGGCCAGGGGTATCTTCTTAGGAGCCCAGTGCCCTCAGCCCCTCCAGCCCTCCCTGGGGCCATGAGAACCTCAGATCCTCATATCATTACAGCCACAGGGGATGCTACCAGAAGGCGATGGTCCCTGAAGCGACCTCTACTCTCTGTGCAGGGTCTGCTTTCAGACAGGGTGGTTTCTCACTCTTACTGCCATCTCCTCCATAGGGTCACCAACATGGCCCCTCACCAGGGTTCTGTCTGGATTCTAGAACAAACAACATTTGGGGTCTATTGGCCAGGTCACACTCTGCAAGGTCATTTTGCTCCTGGTCCCCTGGATGATTGCCTGCCACTGGTGAAACCTTGTCTGGCCAGTCCCTGTGTGCTTCTAAATCTGTCACCACATCTCCTACACTGCAGCTTCCCCAGTTCCACCGTCCTGCTTCCTCATCTTCTTACCTGAAGCTCACTCCTCCACCACTCGTCCCTCTGCTGCCCTCTTGCTCACCAGCACTGTCACAGACATCACGATACCAGCAAGAAGCTCCTCTTTATCTTTTGTCTCTTCACAGTATATTTTCCAACACTTTTTCTTCACTTCACTTCACTTGACCATATTTTTAAATTATGACTCTCCTTTGCAATATTATGTAATTCTTTTGACCCTTTTTCAGAGTTTAGTATTCATTTAATTATTTTTTTAAAGATTTTATTTATTTATTTGGCAGAGAGAGATAGAGAGAGCACACAAGCAGGGAGAGAGACAGGTAGAGGGAGAAGCAGGCTTCCAGTGGAGCAGGGAGCTCGATGCGGGGCTCGATCCTAGGACCCTGGGATCATGACCTGAGTCTAAGGTAGATGCTTAACTGACTGAGCCACCCAGGCGTCCCTCATTTAATTATTTTTGAGTGGTATGTGATAAAGAAGTGTTTTCAAGTAAAATGTTTTGCTTGTGTCAGTATACTATTAAAGTTAACATTATAAATTTCATCAAAGTATAACTTTTATATTGGATTCTCAAACCAAAAAAAGGAAAAATTAAAATATTTTTCTGTGATAAAGATTATTTATACTTACATATACATATTTAAATATTTTATCATATGTACATTTTAACGTTTTCCATTTAAAGAATGAAGCATACTCTATTTTACTATAAATTAAAACACATATTTTAGAAAATAAATTGAATTGTGTATTACTTCATCAAGAAAGCCCTTTATGGCCTGATGTTTGAGATTACCTCACTTTGCATTTGAACCGAAAGCTGGCTCTTGTCCTAAGGATGCCATCTTCTCTCAGCTCTCTTGAGTAGAGACAGTTGCTCTCTCACCTCACAGAGCACAAAGATGCCATCCACAACTTCTCCCCTCCCTTTGCCAATCTTACCATTGTTATTGTCTAGCTTTCAAGGCACTCTTTCATTACTTGAGGGTAATCACATTTGACTCAGTCCTCTTCCATCTTCAACCGGACTGTATACCATGATGAGGGTAGTGCTGTCTTTGGGCTGTGGAGGAGAGCATCATATCCCACCTGTCTGACAATACTAGCCTGGATCAGCTCTCTGCATCACCTCTGAAATTATAAACTCCAATAACCAACTCTCCATGTCTTTAGTCCTTTCTTTTGTCCTGAGTACTCTCAGCTTGGACCTCACTATGATCTCCAGTCTCTCATTTCCTTCCTTTCCCTCAGTCCACAAGACTCCTTCATGGCTTGACTTCTTCCCCATACTAGCCTAGACTTCCACGGCATTATTTAACTATTACTTCCCCCCAACACTCTCAACACTTTATGAGTAATAACAAAAGGTAACGTTTATTAGGCATGTTCTAGACATTTGGTATGTTATTAACCACCTTACATATATAACATCTAATTCTAAAAAAAGTTCTATGGTTAGATATTATTATTATGGTTAACTCAAAGATGAAGAAAGTATGACCAAGAAAGGTTAGATATCTTGCCTCAGGTGATGTGGCTGGAAAGAGTTGTACTGAGTTTCTGTCTAGCTCCAGAACCCTTACTATTTTAAATCATTGTACTTGTACCTCAGTAGTTTCATTTTTCTTGTCTTGAAATTGCCCATTGGGTCATTTTTGTCATCCACTTTTCTAGTCTTATATGAGGACTTCCGAGAGCTGCTGGAGAAAAATCACCACCCTTATGTGGATTGGTACCATGACAAATCATAGTTTCCAGAATCACCTGGGCTTTTCTTTGAATCTAGTTTACATGCATCAGGTGAGAAAACTCTTTCCCTTCTGGCAGCAGCTAGTCTAAAGTTTCAACACGATCCTCACACCTCTTACCTTCCTCACATCTCATTCACTCTTAGCAAATGACTTTGATTCCTACCTTGCTAAGAAAATTATGACTATCAGGTGTAAACTACCTTTATTTCCAGCCCACACACTGATAAGGTCTTTATATCTGCCATGACTCTATTTCCTGCAGTCCAAGAAGATGATGCCTCTGTTCAAGACTAATCCATATGCCTGGACTCTGTGTCTCACACTCTTCCACCTAGTCAGAGATAAGGATCATAACACACATTCCTTGCCCTTTCTTCTGTACTTTCTGTCTCCCTATCTTCCCTGGCTCTTTCTCCTTACTCTGGTCCATATCCTCCATTGGCAGGCTAGAGATTTGCATTAGCCATGGTCCTTGCTGGAAGCAGACAGGACAATTGAAGAGAGTACTTAATAAATTGAGAGTATTTGCAAAGCTCTGAGCAGACTGCAGGGAAACTACAAGCCCAGTAGACATGTAAGGCTGAGGGGCAAGAGATTTGAACAGTTACCGTAGCCCAGTAAAAGAGTTATGTGTGTAGGGCCAACTTAAGAGGGGTTGGTCAAGTGACAGAGCTGGTTTTCACTGCTTATAAGAAGATTTCTGAGAAATAAATACCCTGACTTTATTCTCCTTTCTCCAGTTTCCTGCCAGAGCCTCCCATTGGCCAAACACTACCAGGAGCAGAGGACAAAAGATTCCTTGTTATAATTATAGCCCATAGAGACCAGCTTCCTAGGGCACAAAACAGAGTGGAGAAGGATAGAAAGTGGATCTAGATGGGGCAAACAAAAGATAGAAATATTGTATGGAATCATATTTTTTCTGGAACATCATTAGTCTACTTTTCATTAGAACCCTAATTTTAAAGAAGAAATGTCCTTTTAAGATTTTAAATCACCATTTCGGAGGGGGGTGGGAAGGATGGGGTGGCTGGGTAATGGACATTGGGGAGGGCAGGTGCTATGGTGAACACTGTGAATTGTGTAAGACTGATGAATCACACCTATACCCCTGAAACAAATAATACATTATATGTTAATAAAAAAATTAAAAAAAATTAAAAATAAAAATAAAAGTCTAATTAAAATACTCAAAAAAATAAATCATCACTATTTTGTTCCTAGACAACAGAATAAATTTCAAAAAAATATTGAGTAAAGGTCCTGATTTCTGCCGTTCTCTGTTCCATTGTTCAAAGTGTCCATTTACTATGTGTCTTGAGCATAGTAGGTACAAAATAAACGATTGATTGAATTTGTTTTAGTTTTACTACACACCATTCTCTATTGGCTTGTGTTTCTGTTGCCTGGTAATTTTCAGAGGCTTCATTCCATAAAAAACAAAGGTGAGAGAGAAAGCAAAAACAAAAATACTCAGGATATTTTCTCCAAGTAGCACAACATAAAAACCAAAAACAAACCATGGAGTGATGTTACACATTGTAGAGAAAGATTAATTTCAAGGGAAGGAAGTAGGTTTCCCCTCTATGACTGGCTTTGGCTAAGCCATGGTGCATCATGGCCAAACTATATATGGCCTGGCCAGGCCAAAGGGCCAAAGGTCCTTTCAGAATTGGCTGCCCCCCACACCTGCACAAACACCCTTTCAGAAAGGGTGCAGTTACATTTGGTGACTGGCCCCCCACTGCTCTTTCATCAGGGCTTTCTCTTGCTTTTCCCCATTTATCCAGCATGTATCCTAGCTAGCATATTCATGAAATTGATATATCCCTGGCTTTCCTGGGAGTGTGATGTTGAAGAGGGTGGGGGTCGGCTTCCTGGGGTTGATCAAAGACTGTCTTGGCTTTCTCAGAAGTACTGAAGCCCCAAGTCTCCCTTGGGTCTGTCTGAAGGTTTGCACAGCTGTCTTACGTTCAGAGTAGGGTGGATCATCACCAATTGTTTTGTCATCGTTATGTCCTGAAATGGTAAAATTTTGCCACTTGGGCATATAAAGGAAATATGGAAACACACTAGTGGTCATGGACTGGGGAGAGGGGGACATGCAAATCTCAGCTTTATCTTGAAATCAGGCAGATCCTTAAGAAAACTCCATTGTCTTCTGAGGAAATCTGAATCATTTGTGTTTACTTTTCAGGCTCTGTTTTCCCATCCAACTTTCTATTTCCCTTTCTAATTCTTTATAAAAAATTGGAATCCTTTAGAAAAATGTCCCCTGCCATCAGGCATAAAATAGGACAGGTATCTGTCTGGTCACCATCCTGTGATGCTTGGACATCTGTTCCAGTTTATAGGCTCAGTTTCAAATGACCAGGCAATCCTACAGAAGCTTTTCACGGTTATAAGAAATTATACCTACACTTTGGTTATATGCCATCAGGTGAACAATGGAGCTGGAATCAGGTTAAATGCACACTGATTGGAAAATTGAAAAAGGCAGGAATAGTTTTCTTAATAGTATCACTCATTTTCATATAATTAAACACTGGATATTGTATATACATTTGAATTAAAATAAGACCATTTTCTAATGAGGCTTTTATTCCTTATTACTTTGTAGGCATCTTCCCTAAGTTTATTCCCTCCACAAATATTTATTGAGGGCCTTTTAAATGCCAAGCATTATTTTAGATTCTGAGATTACAACAGGGAACAGCATTCAAAGTAGCTGAATTCATAGAGCTTGTATTTGAGTGAGGCAGAGGTGCATGCGGGTAGAGTAGTTGGTAGAGATGAGGTCTATGAAGAAGAGTGAAGCAGTGTGAAGGGAGCACTTCAGCTAGTCAGAGATGGCCTCTCAGAAGAGGAACCTTCTAGGGGAGATCTGAGTTTTGTAAGGGAGTGAGCCAAGAGACCACCTAAGGAAAGAACATTGCACAAAGTAAACTCTACAATCTGTGTGTGTGGATGCATATGGTTGCCCAGTGAAAGCAAGTGATAAGTGCATATCTAGATTATATACTTTATATCTATCTGTGATGGTTAATTTAATGTGTCAACCTGACTGGCCATGGGGTGCCCAGATTAAATATTATTTCTGGGTGTGTTTGTGAGGGTGTTTCCAGATGAGATTAGCATTTGAATGGGTAGATGCAGTAAACTAGATTGCCCTTCCCAAAGAGGGTACACATCATCCAATTCACTGAGGGCCTGAATAGAACAAAATGTGGAGGAAGGAAGAAGTGCTCCTTTCACTTCCTGCCTCACTCTTGAGTTGGGACATCTTATCTTCTCCAGGCCTTGGACTGGGGTTTACACCATTGACTCCCCTTGTTCTCAGGCCTTTGGACTCAGACTGAAGTACACCACCAGCTGTCCTGGGTCTCCAGTTTGCAGAAGGCACATCCTGGGACTTCTCAGTTTCTATAATTGCATGAGCTAGTTCCTCATAATAAATCTCCATTATATATATCTATTAAATGCACATGTTAAATGCATACATATGTATTATAATACATACATACTAAATTCACATATATAAATGCATATATGAATGTCCTGTTTCTCTGGAAAACCCTAATAGTTTATCCATCTCTCTCTCTCTACTTATCTCTTTGTATCTCTCTCTCTATCTCCCTATCTATTATCTATCAGATGTATCTATGTATTTATCTATCAGCTACATACTTCTATATTCTATTATCTCTCTATTTATCTACCATCTATCAATCTATCAAAAGTAGATAGATTTTGATCTATTGTTTGAGTTTCTGTTTTTTGTTTGTTCGAATGCCTGGTGACCTAGATGACCATTCAGCCATATGATGGTGCATGTATATTCCTAGAATTTATTAGATCATACTCCAGAGACTCAGGAATGATCTGAAGCAGGAACCAGGGGCTGAGAAGCTTTAGCAAACAAGGAAGAGGGGAGCATTACTCTCTGAGTCTGAGCTGGAGTGGTTTAAATGGCTACAGTGGTCAAGTTCAATGGGTCAATTGTGTTCACAGCTTTATTGGAAGCAGAATATGCTTTACACAGTAGCAGTGGGCTTGCTAGTCAGGCTTGCAAGCTCTTCAGTGGGCCTTGCACTCGTGTGGTTGGCGATCTGTGTTGGCTCTGAGAGATGCACCCAACATAAAGGTGGGGAGGTGACAACATATCTGGAGGCGTAGTAAACCAGTTTGACAGGAATACAGGTTTTGAAGAGAAGGGTGAGAGCAAGTATTCAGAATGCAGGTTAAATTGTGGAGGGCCTAAAACACAGTACTGTAAGCAAGTCTTTACAGATGAGTAAGCCTTAGTTACCTCATCTCTAAAATGGGGATAATAATACACATCTCATGGGGTGAGAATGAGATGACATAGTGCATATAAAATGTCTAGCATTACATTGTACACATATTAAGTGCTTAATAAAGAGTAACTGCTACTATGATAATGGAAGTGGTGTTTAAGGATGATTAATGTGGCAACAGTGTGTGGGATTCATTGGAGGAGGGAAATAGTGGAATAGGGAGCCCAGTTACAAGGTTGTTTTAACAATCTAGGCATAAATATGGTACTAATGAAGCTGGGAAAGCAGGGGCCCAGGAGAAATCACCTGCAGGGAGAGGTAAGAGGCCTTGGAGACTGCCTGGGAACATGCCGTCAAGGTGATGGGGAGCTTAGAGACAATTGGGGTTTGGCCTGGGTACCTCTGGTATCATGGGACTGGTTTTCACTCAGGTTGTTAAATGGCAATTCAGCTAGAAGGGGCGGGCTGTGAGGGAGGCCATGTCTAGAACAGGGGTCACACTGGGGAGGTCAAGTAAAAGTTGAAAGATAGAAACAGACTAGTCTGGAGGAGAGCTGCCCAATAGCAAGGCCTGCTGGTCAGTGGAGGAATAGTGCCCAGGCTGTGCTGCCTGGTGGGCTGTGTTAACTGGAGCAGAGAGTCCAGGATTAAACCAGACTCCTTCCTCCCTGTCTTCTTTTCTTCTTTCCTGCTTCCCCTTCCCTCTTCCTTCTCTTCCCTCCTTCCTCCCTTCTTTCCTTCCTCAGTTAAAGAATGGGCTAGGTTCTGTGCCTGGTACTGGGCACGTAAAGTTAAACAAATGAGAAGTTCATTATCCAAAGTGAGTTAGAAAAAAGGCTGATACCAATGTGAGGAGCAGGTTCAATAAATGAGGTCTGGTTATGCGGAACTTGGAGAGAAAGAACTTACCGACAAAGTAGAGGTCTTTTCTCTTCCTGAGGATCTGGGAAGTATTAGATACGATTTAGGTGCATTTACTTATTCATTATCTCTAGGTGATACAAGTGTTTTTTCATCTATAGGTTATATGAAAGGATTTTCATCCATGGGTGAGATGAGTGGATTTTGTTCCAGGCTTGCTCGTGAAGGCGAGAAATGTGTGGCCTGTGATGACGGAAGGTTAATTTTAATTTTCCTTTGAAGAATGTTGAAATGATCCATCTCACGATCATAATACATTGCAGAATTTTGTACTTTGCTTTTCTTCCTGAATTAATACCCCAACCTATTTATTCTTCTCTGATAATGAACTGTTAGATCCATCACTCTCCAAGTACTCCTGGGAATAAGTTAGGAATGCTTATTCTCTGGTCCTACCCCAGCCCTACTGAAAGAGACTTTGTGGAGATGGAGACCAGCCATCTGTCATCTAAGTTTTCCAAGTCATCCAAGTGATTTTGAGATCAGCTGAAGTTTGAGAACTGTTGCTGTAGGTTCCTAGCACAGAGTCTTGCATTTAGTGGGTAGTCAGTAACAACTGTTGAATCAAGCTAATAATATCTGATGCTGTTCCCCACATCTATGCAAAAGGTGGTAACAGACTCCCAGGGTGAAATACTGCATAAGGTTCTCGTGGAAAGTGGAAGAAGCACAGATTTGTCCTTTCCTTCCCTGGCCTGATTTTCCTTTTTTCCTTATCCTCAGCAGCTGTTATATTAAACTTGCTATTCCGTGTGAGATCCAGGTTCAAGTTGGGGATAGCTGCACCTTCTACTTGTTAAGCTATAGAATAACACAGGTGAAAAAAAGAAAGAATTGTGGGGCAGCTGTTAGTTCCTCTTCAGTCTCTAGGTCTTGTGTGGAATCTGAGAGAGGAGCACTCTTGCTTGGTTTAGCCTCTCCTCCTGGCCACATCTCGGTATTTGAACCTGTGGGTTAATGCTCCCTCTTTAGAACTTCCCCTCTTAGCTTCCTCCCTGACCTCTGCTCACTACCTTTTACAACCTTCTTTTTCTGTCCCGGACTCTCCCTCGGTTCTGTTTGGGTTATTTCAACCACTTCCGTGGCTCCGACTATTATTTCTTTCTTTCTTTTTTTTTTTTTAAGATTTTATTTATTTATTTGAGACAGAGAGAATGAGAGAGAGAGAGCACATGAGATGGGGGAGGGTCAGAGGGAGAAGCAGGCTCCCTGCCGAGCAGGGAGCCCGATGCGGGACTCGATCCAGGGACTCCAGGATCATGACCTGAGCCGAAGGCAGTCGCTTAACCAACTGAGCCACCCAGGCGTCCCCGACTATTATTTCTAAGGGAGTTTCTCCCAAATGTATCACTGGAGTGCAGGCCTTCAACAGAGCACCAACCCTCTCTTTCTAACTGTAATGTCCACATGGACATCCTGCTGGTGCCTTAAGCTTCACCTGCCCGAACCCAAGTCCTCAATTTCTTCCACCATCGGACACTTTCTCCCAAATTCTCCATTTCTGTTCCAGGTGCCTTCATCCTTGGAGTCCCCTTGAAATGTTAGCCTCATCTGTAATGCGTAGGTGAAGGCAGGATTAAGGAGTGTCCACGTTGGGATCTTCCCTGGGTGGGGGGGTTCCCTCTCAGTTTTGCCCCCATGTTTGCTCACTGCCTGTTTATTTCAGCTTTTCCCCACCTCTCTGCTAGGCTACCGCAATAGCCTCCTCACTGTCTTTCCCTCTGCGTGAGAGACCAGGAGATTGCACTTAGCATTTTCTTTCTCATTTTTAAATCCCCAAATCATTATTAAATATGTGGGGAAAATCATCTTGCTCTGCAATTGTATAATAAAGCTCTTTGTGGCAGCTTGTTCAGCGTGGGTTTGAGAGCATAAACAAATGGAGGTCATTTTTCCTTCTGGGGGGTTATTTTTAATATCCAAGATTTTTCCGTTCCTGCTCATTTCCCCTGCTTCTTGCTTCAGAAGCTCTTCACAGCTAAATCCATTGATAGCTTCCACAAAACATAAATCCCAGAAAAGAATGCATAATTTATTCATTGGATCTTCAATCAAAACATAGGTGATAATGTATTAGACACATTCTAATACACGTTATCACCTGGCTTTGCACACCGCATGGAAACAGCAAATTAGATTTCTGAAAGGAGAGACACTGCTGATAATGCCAGGATTTGCTGACATTAAGAGTGACCTTTCAGAATGAGCAAGGGAAAGAAAGGACAAGAATTAATATTTTAAAAAAGTATTTTACATTCATTTTGCAGTTAATCTTGACAATCAGTCTTATTTAACAGACGAGGAAACTGAGACAGCGTTGTTTAATAACACAAGGTGATTTATTTCTGCAAGAACTAGAGATTCTGCCTTGAGTATTTTGGACCCCCAAAGCCAATTTCCTCTTTATTACACCAGGTTTTTCCAAAAGGATTCCATGGGGCATGAGTTCAGTGGAATGATGCTGCGTACTCTCTGTAAAAGGTTGATCAAATCAT
Source organism: Phoca vitulina (assembly GCF_004348235.1). Lineage (NCBI taxonomy): Eukaryota > Metazoa > Chordata > Mammalia > Carnivora > Phocidae > Phoca > Phoca vitulina. The sequence goes on from NW_022589756.1 coordinate 3,870,554, forward strand.
AGAACAATCTTAACACTGCTCTTTTGTAGTGGACTCCTCCCTCTCCCTCAACCCCTGGCAAGCATTGATCTCTTCTCTGTTCCTTAAGGTGTGCCTTTTCCAGATGTCATATAAATGGAATCATGTAGTATGTAGCCTTTTGGCTTATCTCTCCTTCTTTCTTAGGAAAATGCATTTAAAATTCACCATGTTGCGTGTATCAACAGTTTGTTTTTTTTTTACTGCTAAATGGTATTCCACCCTAACCTTGTACTTGGAACACATATAGGTTGTTTCTCATTTTTTGCTGATTGTAAATAAAGCTGCTATGAACAATTGCATACAGGTTTTGGGGGTAAATATAAATTTTCACTTATTTTGAGTGGGATTGCTAGACAGTGGAGAAAAGCCTGGAAGTAAATGCAAATTTCCTTACATCTTTAGCTCCCAGCGATTCTATATTTTGTTGGCCCACACTTGACCTTAACATTGACAATTTTGAATTCATCTTAAATACGTCTGGCTGCATCTGTCTCAGGGAAGTAGAGCTACGGTTCTTTCTCTCTTTGTCAATGTCTTTCAGGTGCCTTTCTTTAGATTTCTGGCTAGCTGGTTACCCTAAAACCTCAGCTCTCTGATAGGCTCATGAGAAGTTGTGAATTTGCATTTTGTTTGGCTTTTTTGTTGTTGTTGTTAGTGTAAATGTGAAGGCAAAACTTTGCAGCTTTTCACATCTCAAGCCAAAACTAATCCCAAGCTGGAATTCTAGTTGCTCACTTAGAAAACATAATCTCAAATACAAGCAATGGTTTTGAAAAGATCCAAATGATTCTGAAAATGGGTGCAGTTAACCTCCAATATTGTTGATGGATTGGGTTTATGTGCATGCGGAAAATTTCTTCAAAGGTAATTTTCTCTTCTGTAAACATGGAGGGTTAATCTTCATGGACTCCAGGTTCTCATGTATTTTTAGTATCATCTGCATGTATGTCCTATAAAGAAAGGCTTAACATCTTCTGGCTACAGGACTGTCTGGATGATTTCATCCCACGGTTAGTTTCCTTACATCTAACAAATATTAGTTTTAAATTAGTCTCCTGTGTGTGTGCGTGTGCAAGAGAGAGAAAGAGGGAAGAGAGAGGAGAAAGAGAGCAAGAGAGAATGATAGGGGTATATAGAATTTAACATTTTCCTGTCTTCTCCAAGATCATGAAAAAGAAAATACTTTTGGATGCCCATTCATTCAGCCATACCTTCCTCACTCCCTTATCTTTGCTGTCATCATCCACCAACTTCCTGATCACTACAGCATGTTCACTGGGGCCACGGAGTCATCCAATACCCTAGTCTCTGAGAATTGCTGAAGATGAGTCACCAAAATGGTGCCTCTACAAGTACATGATTTCAAATCTGACCTCAAGTCTCAGACCTCCCCTCAGAATCCTTTTTTGTGCCCCCAGCCTGCTCATTCTCCTATTGAACTCAGAGAATTTTCCAAAAATATTACCTCCCTCTTTAAAAATTTCAGGCTCCTGTCCAAATGCTCATTCATCCATTTTCTTTATTCTTTCCTTTGACTTGTACAAAGTTTAAATCAAGAATTATTCCTTGGTTCAGGGCTATTTCCACTACACCAGTTGGGAAGGTCAACTATGATGAATGCCAAGGATACTAAGACATAGGATCCATCCCCCAGGCACTTACTTAAAAATATGGAACATATTTAAATGGAAAGTAATTATAATTATAATGGGGCAAAGAAATACATGTGGTAAAAGTCTAATGACCAGAATAGATACCAAGTACAAAATGAACTAAGGGAAGATCAGCATGGATTGAAATGTCCAAAAAAAGCCCCATCAAGAGGATGGAACTCAAAAGAAGGATTTGCTGAAAGAAGAATTTTATTAATTGAACAAAAATGAACAAGATGGCAACTCTGGGATTTTGGAAAAATGGTCAGGTGAAAGTAGCTTGACTGGAGTGAGGAATTCAAGCTGCAAATCGTAGAATATGAATTTGGATAGGCTGGCATTTTGTGAAGTTAAGTGCAGCAGTTCTTGCAGAATGTTGTTTCATTATTTTACAAATTGTATTTCTATAGCTTTGTCCCTTTATGTTTGTCCATCCCACTCCTTTAGGTAACGGTCGTTTGTTATACAGCTTTCCAAAAGCAGCTTTACTTTCATAAAACTTGTGTCTAATAACTGTTTGTTAATGAGTTACTGAAGTGAGAAAAGTAAGAGGCATAGAATTTAAGTGATGGAGAAGGTAATAATGAGTCTAGCAGAGACTATCCCTTTTAGTCTTGAGAAAAATTTGCTTGAAAAGGGAGGACAGAAAATTCTTAGTTTCATTTTCTCTTCCTTCAGCCCCCCTGCTTTACTACGTGTTAGTGAGATTTACCTCTCTTTTAAACGTGTCTCTAATTCTTCTCTCATGTCACAACTTGTACTGCTTCTCACACCTTAATTAATACTTCAGTGACCTTCTAAGTGACATCATTACATAGTTGTTGCCTGAAACCAGATGTGGGGGTGGTCTGTCCCCTCTCTCATGGGGTCATCTGAGTGGCTGTGCAGGTATTCCACTCTTCCTTCACTGTTTCATGGCACTTCTCAAGGAGAACATGTTATCAAAAGGATCATTCTCACTGATAGATAGGGACTATTTTTCAGTCAGTAGTATATTACTTCTCTAGAGTCAGTGATATGTAAACACATTTTTTGTATGGCTGCTAACATGGCATGGTGACACTTCCGGCCCCTACCACCACCTCTGGCAGGACACAGCTGTTGTCAGAAAGCGCTACATCGCCAACACTGCTGTGGTCTCCATTACCGCTATCCTTGTGGACTGTTATGCTCAGCACTGGGAGAGGCATTGTCTCTACGTCATTTCCGATCATCCAAGATTCCTGCATTATTGTCCTTATGCTACAGGAGTATGCTGGTTATCACAGAGTTTAGGTCCAAGTTAGTGATCAGTAAAGCCAGGAATTAAACCTACATTTGTCTGACTCTAAAGCTAAAGTTTTTTTAACCATCACAAACAGTCTATCAAGCACCCTCTGTTTAACAATTCATTTTGCAGACAGCCTGCACTGGATGTCCACAGGCCTGTGCCTAAGAGGCTATTGTTGATATGTTCACAAATATCTTTCTGAATGTCTTAACTTTTTAATTTTTTTAGATGTTTTTATTTCCTTTCTTCTTTTTGTTTCTTTCCTTATACTCCAAGTTAAATGTCCAATCCATGATTTGGAGCTTCTGTAGCAGTTGGTTATCACTCCAGTGAACATTAATTTTATTTAAAAAAATGCATTTTAGTGCTGCCTGGGTGGCGTAGTTGGTTAAGCATCTGACTCTTGGTTTTGGCTCAGGTCATGATCTCAGGGTCATGAGATCAAGCCCCGCGTTGGGCTCCACACTGGGCTTGGAGCCTGCTTGAGATTCTCCCTCTCTCTCTGTGCCCCACCCCAAAATATTTTTAAATGCTGTTTAACACCATTTTCAATGTGAGATCATAACATAATAATAAACATTTGGCACTTAAGTAGCTTAATATTCTTAGAAGTTGACATTTGGCAAATCTAGTTTGAGTCTTTTTTATGGGGAGGGAGGTGGTGATGGTTCATGACAGTACAGGTTGCTAATTTATTTTAAATACAGTTACACAGAAACTTTCCCCGACCAATAAATTCCTAATAGTATTTGCTCTCAGGTTATGCCATATCTGTGTTCCTTATGAAACATAAAAAATGCTGCAGCTGAGGCATCTGGGTGGCTCAGTCGGTTAAGCATCTGCCTTCGGCTCAGGTCATGATCTCAGGGTCTTGGGATCGAGCCCCGCGTCGGGCTCCCTGCTCAGCGGGGAGTCTGCTTTTCCCTCTCCCTCTGCTGCTGCTCCCCCTGCTTGTGCTCTCTCTCTCTGTCAAATAAATAAATAAATAAAATCTTAAAAAAAAAAAAAGCTGCTGCAGCTGCTCTCTTTAATTATTCCATGCTTTGCTATTGTAGCTCCTACTCCATTCAAACAATATTCATTTTCCATGGTTTCTAACCTCATGGATTTCCATCTTGTCTTGCTATGTTTGAAATTTTTATCCTGCCTCCATCAAACAAGCAGATACTGTTGGTTTTTGCAGGCAGGGTTGCGAGGTTGACTTTATCCCAGCAGGGAGGGGATGGATCTTGGTTAGTTTTAACCAATCATTGATAATTTCATTGTCCTTGACAGTGAATGATTTAAGCATCAACATTAAATATAATTTTGGCTAATGAGACATGACAGGAGCCTTTGAAGGATTTTTGGCAAGCTTTTTCTCATTGGTAAATATTCACACTAAAGAAACTCTTCCTTTATCTTCCATCCCCCAATATTTTGGTGACTTCTGTGATGCATGGAGCAGCCATCTTGTGATGATGAGGAACAAGCATAAGGCTGAGAGGAAACAGATCAAAGATGTAGTGCTGGAAGTTGGGAAGAACCGGTAGCCCCACAGTAACATTTTTGAGCTACTGAGTAATAAATTCCAAAGCTGAACTTTAATACTTATGTGAGATAATAATAATGCCAGGTGTGAAATTTGTTGGTGTTAATAGGCTACCAAACTTTAAGAAATGGTCAGTTTTTTTTTCTTTTTTCTTTTCCACAGCAGCACTTGTCAGAGATTGAAAAACCTGTAGATAAGCGAGGAAGAGATTCATTAAGTAGGAAGAGGTGGGAAAATTATTTCATAACAATTAGGATAGAATATCAGCAGTCTTTTTGTGGTTGTTCTCACTAAGCTGAGTTTCTAATGCATGCATTACTATCGAATGTGATCTAATTATTCTGGCCTTTATTCTCACGAGTATAGAAATTTTTAGAAGGAAAACATTGTGAAAAAGTTTTCTTCTTCAATGGAGTACTTTAGATTACAAGCCACATCAACTTAGCCGCATCAACTCAGCTATATCTGCTTTTTTTTTTTAAGATTTTATTTATTTATTTGACAGAGAGAGAGAGAGAGAGAGACAGCAAGAGAGGGAACACAAATAGGGGGAGTGGGAGAGGGAGAAACAGGCTTCCCGCTGAGCAGGGAGCCCGATGTGGGGCTCGATCCCAAGACCCTGGGATCAGGACCTGAGCCAAAGGCAGATGCTTATTGACTGAGCCACCCAGACACCCCATATCTGCTTTTTCAAAGGAGGTCATTGCAAGAGGCACAGTTGAAGAGTTGGTTATTTAAACCTTTCTGACAGAATTCCACATTTAGATTAAAGTTATTTTGGAGATAATAAACAAGAATGGCATATATGGCACTGACTTACAGAATTTTAAGAAATAAATAAACTGATATTAAATAATAATAATAGCTCAGTAAATAAAATCATTAACAGACATGCTTTATTCTTTTTGTAGGGAACATACTAGCCAATCTTCTTGTTCTCTAGTATTGTCTTCAGGATCAAACTTTCCTAAGAACCCTGGGTCTGTATCTTCCTCCTCTTTTTGTTAAATAATCTGATAAAAATATACAAGATCATCTTAATGGAAGTCAGAAGACCTGGGTTCTGGATTCAGGGTCATCATTGACCAATTGCATAATTGTAGACCTGTTAGGTAGATTTGCTTTATCCATTTTCCAAATGATATAACCCAAAGCCAAATTGAACTGATTTTGTGATAAGCACAACATTCTCTAGTAGTAATGAATCACTGAGAGTTGACTGCAAACTCAAACTTGTCTTGCCTACCATATTGTGCAAATCCAGTACTATTTTCTCTCCATAGATTGTGAAGGCCCCTGACTTTCAATGTTAATAATACACAGTCATAGATGATCAAGATATGGTCTGGATCCCTGGAGCTGAGTAAATCTCTTTGTCCCACACGGACATATGACATTCTACTTGTTATCCCTAAACCTCCACCAGCTGTGTTTATTGGACTTGTTGTGTATCTACTTGTTATGGGTATTCATGCCAGAAACTGTTGAGATGGTTTCAAGATACTGAACAAATGAATAAGTGCCATTCATGGATCTGCTATTGACGGTGAACTACAGAGCTGATTACATACAGCATGCCATTTCTAGGTTAAATACTGACTTTGAAGATGGCGACAGACCCAAGCTGTCTGCCCTGCTTTTCCATAGTTGATTTATAACCTATTGTCAAGTGATAATTTGATGAGATTAAATTATGTTTTCTAGAGAAGTAAGCCTGCATTGCCACAGTTGAGAAATTTTTATGTCACACTTGTGTTCTGGACACTTCACATAAAAATCAAACCTGTGCTGGGCTTTTGTTATTTATTGACAATGCCTCCATTGGTTCTCTTCAGACAACTCCCAAACAAGAGTTTTCATGTCAAGTTTAGACCAGCACAATAGGATGTATATTTTAAAAGATAATGCAAACCCGCTCACTTATCAAGAAAGGGGAGACTTAGAAAACCAAGGGAGAGAGAGCAGAATGAATGGTGAGGGAAAGGCAGACCAGATATAACTATTATGAAAATTTGTCCTGCACAAAATGAGAGGGAGTAAAGATATTTTAAATTTCTTATTTATTCTGGTCCTGCTGTTCAGTTTAGGATGCCAGCTAAGTTCGTGTGCAGAATTCAAGTATCTCAAGGTCAAGGAAACACTAAAATGTTGAAGTTCTTAAGATTCAGAGTGCAGGATTTTTGCCTTTGTTGTTGTTGTTACTTTTGCACCTGTGGTTGCACCTGTGTTTGAGGCTCTATTCCTGGATACTCAGTTGTCACCTAGAAACACTGTAAAGATGAGGTGAGGTGATGGGGTGGAGAGATTGTTCTTATTATTGCTGTTCAAGCCAATTAGTGTGACTGTTTGAGTGAACAGAGTTTTGTAGATAGGATATTATTGGAGGTGTCTTCATTGAACCACAGGATGACAGAGCAGGAGTGTGGGCTGTCTTCCTCCTTTTATAGACAGAAAAATTGAAGATGAAAAAGATGTGATGATTTGTTTAAGACCACATAAAAAATTAGTGTCAGAGTCACTAGGATATTAAGGAGATCAAATACCAATGGGTGTGGATGTGTTGGCTTTGGAGCTGGACTCTTGGAGCTAAAACCATGGTTCTGCCACCTACTAGCTATATGTCCTTAAATAAATTGCCTAATCTCCCTGGGCCTCATCCTCCATATATAAAACATGGAGATATTACCTACTGCATGGGTTTGCTTTATTTGCCATGTAAGGTGATTATATATAATAATGTATATAAAGTTATCCATATATGTGAAGTAAATAAATGTATGCTTAAGCAATACCTAGTAAGTGCTCAGTAAATATTAGCTACTATTAGTTATCGTTACAGCAACTAGAATTTCATATTTACTCAAAAGTTGATAACAGTAAAGATGATTCAAGGTTATAAAGACCATGTGACATCATTTATGACTGTAAGAAGGTTATGGTCTGATTCAGAAGTCAAGGAATGATGCCTGAATACCTAATTAGCAATGAAAGTTAGTAATATAAGCTGTCTATCCATAATAGCTGGCTTGCAAATTTAGGCAAATGGGAATATTTGAGATGATGCAGCTATAGAAGTGAAGGTGGCCTCTCAGGGAGATTTCTTTAAAATCTGAAGTCTTTAGCAATAGGTCCTAGGAATAGCTAGTAATTGAGTATAATCATTGGATGAAGTATCACAAAAAAACCCCAAATGAACATGAAGTCTCACAGGAAAAAATTCAGATTTAATTATCTGCTGGCCAGAGGTAGCTTATGATGGTGCAAGTCAAGTAAAATTGTTTTTGTTCACTTTATTTCTTTTCTCTTTTTTCCCCTAACCTCAACAGAGGGGGGGTCTGAATTAGCAGCTAGTGTGTAAGGGATAAAAATGAGGGAGAAAGAGAAAAGTTGCCTGAAAAGAAAAGCAGATGCTTTTTCTTCAATAAGGCTTAGCTTAGGAAGAGTGTGGGGATAGGTCTTGCTTTTGATCAGTGTGGGTAATTAGGTTGGATAATTTTAATTACCAAATTGAGAGAGTGTTTGTGATTCAAACTGATGATAAGCCTTTTTTATTACCATAAAGTATCGAGAGGAGCTAACTGAATTTTCTTCCAATGGCGGAAAAAACCCTAACATTACTGGATACCATTAGAAGGATAGTGGGATATAAAAATAAAGTTATTTTATGATTATCTTCATAAGCTTTCTGTCTTTGAAAAGTCACTTAACATTTTGGCCCAGGTTTGCTATCAGCTGCCGAATTATCCCATCCAATCTTGTCAATGGAAGCCCTCATGGCAAAACCGCCTTTATTCTTTTATTTTATTTTATTATTTTTTTAAAAAAAGATTTATTTATTTATTTGAGAGAGAAAGAGAGAGAGAGAGCATGAGTGGGAGGGGCAGAGGGAGAGGGAGAGAGAATCTCAAGCAGACTCATTGCTGATCATGGAGTCTGATGTGGGGTTTGATCTTAGAACCCTGAGATCACGACCTGAGCTGAAATCAAGAATTGGTCACTTAACTGACTGTTGCCACCCAGACACCCCTGGCCTTTATTCTTTTAAATAATTTTTAGAACAAAGGGAGAGAAACATACCTCCCTACTTACCTACCTGTATATATAGGTACATATTTATATACACACTCAGAACAATTCTCTAGATCTTCCTGTACTCACTTCTGTCCTTTATGATGTATGGCATGTGTCAGGCCTGCACTTTGGATGAAAGAAACAGCACAGAAAGAATATCTGTTTTGGGGCGCCTGGGTGGCTCAGTCGTTAAGCGCCTGCCTTCGGCTCAGGTCATGATCCCAGGGTCCTGGGATCAAGCCCCACATCGGGCTCCCTGCTCGGCGGGAAGCCTGCTTCTCCCTCTCCCACTCCCCCTGCTTGTGTTCCCTCTCTCACTGTGTCTCTCTCTGTCAAATAAATAAATAAAATCTTTAAAAAAAAAAAAAAGAATATCTGTTTTAATTGGCCAAACAATATAATAAAACAAAATTTTGACAGTTGACAGAAAATGAACTAGAGATTAAACTTCTGGAATGACAGAGTAAAGATATTGGTGAACTTCCTCTTCCCCTAAAACAACACAATTATGGGCAAAACAGCTAAAATCAATAAACTAAAATCAAATGCAAAAATTTGTCAATAATCCAAGCCATAGAACAAACTGAAGACTATCTATTCAAGAGAACTATTGAAACTCAGTAAGACAGTGGGGTCTCTGACATTTTAACTTGGACCTATTTTCTTACCTTCTCCCTCCCTAGTTCAATTGTGTGGTAGCCAAAAGCTGGCAGCATTGCAGATATTGGAAAGATCTGACTGCTTTTTGAGATTTGTTAAATGTACCATTCCTAGAGCACAGTCAATATTTTGTCCAAATGTGAAATACTGTGGGAAATCTCTGTTTTCAGAGTATAGTGGTTATTTGATTTGACTAGAACCCAGCTCAGTGTGTGTGTGTGTGTGTGTGTGTGTGTGTGTGTGTGTAGAGGAAGCCTACCCCAGGACATTACCAACACAATAGCAAACTGCTGGCAAAATGTCAGTAGCCTAAGACTGTGATTTCAGTTGGGCAAGCAAGAAAATGGTTGAAGAATTTAAAGGGACATTCTGGAGAGCTGGAGAGCCATAGAAAACAGACATATTGCTGGGGATCTAAAAGGCTGCACACGTGCAAATGCCCAGGAAAGACCTGGGAAAGGAGAAGATACTAGTTGCTTACCTTGGGCTGAACTTGAGGCCTTGAACAAGTAGAAAGTAAAAGCTAAGACTGTCTCATAAACTGCCTGAAGCTTTAAGGCTTTTTTTTTTTTTTTTCCCCACACAGATCCTCTTGGCAAAGGATGGAAGTTTTAAAGACAAAGCATGTAATGAAATTTTTAGACCAATTATTTGCTGACCACTAAATTATACTGAACCAGGTATCACTTTAGGAAGTCAGATTTAAAAATAAAAACAATAACCTAATAAAAGCTAGCAGAGAATTCAGAGGCCACACATTTCAGGGGATACAGAAAGCTGTTAAACAAATAATCAGCAGCAAGAAAAACAAGAATAACAAGAACACTTGGGGTTGGGTGGGTGGAGGAAACTGATTTCACAGATGTTATAGTATATTATTTAGAAAGTTGAATTTAAAACAAAAAATTAAGTCTTTTTCTAGTAACTCCCTGAGGATGTTAGACTTACTAGACAAAGATTTTGAATGAGCTATTTTAAATAAAGTCAAAGAACTAAAGGAAACTATGTCTAAAGAATTAAAGGAAATTATGACAATAATGTCTCATTAAATAGTTAATGTTATTAAAGAATTAGTATAAAATAGAACCAGAGAGAAATCATGGAGTTGAAAACTACAAAAACAGGAGAAAAATTTACTATAGGAGTATAACAAATGTTATAGGAGCAATATATTTGAGCTGGTAGAAGAAAGAAGCACTGAACTTCAAGAAGGGTTAACAGAAACTGGCAGAATGGATTTAAAAAAGAAAACATGATCCAACAATATGCTGTCTACAAGCAACACACTTTATATTCAAAGACAGAAATTGGTTGTAAGTAAAAGGATGGAAAAAGACATGCCATGTAAATAGCACTCAAAAAGGAGTTGGAGTGGTTATACCAATACCATTCAAAATAGACTTTGATTTTTTTTTATTATGTTATGTTAATCACCATACATTACATCATTAGTTTTTGATGTAGTGTTCCATGATTCATTGTTTGCGTATAACACCCAGTGCTCCATTCAGTATGTGCCTTCCTTAATACCCATCACCAGGCTAACCCATCTCCCCACCCACTTCCCCTCTAGAACCCTCAGTTTGTTTCTCAGAGTCCATAGCCTCTCATGGTTTGTCTTCCCCTCTGATTTCCCCCCCTTCATTTTTCCAAAATAGACTTTAAGACAAAAAATGTTATTAGAGACAAAAAAAGAACATTTTTACGATGAGTGCAATCCTTGAGGAAGATGTAATGATAATGATTATAAATGTGCACTCTCCCCTCACCAAAAGCCTCCAAATAGCAAAAACTGCTAGAATTAAAGGGAAACATAGAAAATTTAACAATAATATTTAGAGACTTTAATACTCCACTTTCAATAATGAGTAGAACAACTAGGTCAACATGGAAATCAAAGATTTGAACAACTAGATCTAAAAAATATCTCTAGAAAATGTCACCCCATAATGGCAGAATACACATTCTTTTCAAGTGTACAGAGAACACTTTTGAATAGTTCTATTCTTTTGAATAGATCCTATTCTAGATCATAAAACAAGCCTCAAAAGATTTGAAATCATAGAAAATATGTTTTCCAACTACATAGAATTAAAGTAGAAATAACAGAAAAACATTTGGGAAATTTAAAAATATGTGGAAATTCAACAACACTCTTCTAAATAACTAATGGGTCAAAGAAGAAATTGCAATGGATATTAGAAAATACTTTGAGACAAATGAAAACAAAATACCAAAGCATATGGATAGCAGTTAAACAGTGCTTAGAAAAAATTCGTAGTTGTTAACAAATATATTTAAAAAGAAGAAATATTTCAAAAAAACCCTAAACCATTCATCTTAAGTAAAACAACAAAAGAAAACTACTAACTCCAAGGAAACAGAAAGAAAGAAATAATAAATAGTAGAGCAGAAATAAGTGAGATAGAGGATAGAAAAACAATAAAGAAAATCAATGAAATCAAAAGTTGGTTCTTTGTAGAGGCCAATAAAATTGACAAACTTCTAAATTGACTGAACAAGAAAAAAGAGAAAAGATTGAAATTATTAAATCAGGAATGAAAGAGAAGCCATTACTACGGACCTTTCAAAAATAAAAAAGACTATAAGAAAATGTTGCAAGTAGTTGTGTGCCAACAAATTGAAGAATTTAGATAAAATAGATAAATTTCTAAAATGATACAAACTATTGAAAACTGACTCAAGGATAAATAAAAATCTGAATAGACCTATAACAAAAAAGTTCACTTGGTAATTAAAAGCACTTCCAACAAAGAAAAACCAGGCACCAAATGACTTAAATTGTGAATTTTACCAAACATTTAAAGAAGAATTAATACCAATCATTTACAAACATTTCCAAAAAATGATAAGAATAATAAGGGGAGGTAATACTTCTCAACTCATTCTAAAAGACCAGTGTTACTGTTTTACTAGAACAACACAAAGAAATCACAATAACACTATATACCAATATCCATTATGAATGTCAATGCAAAAATTCTAAACAAAATACTAGCAAACCAAATCCAGGAACATATAGAAAGGATTATACACCATGACCAAGTAGTATTTATCCTAGAAATGTAGGAGAGTTTCAACATTTGAAAACCAACCAGTGAATAAACTGAATTCATAGAAAAAAGAACAAAGGTCACCTTAATAAATGAAGAAAGATAATTTGATAAAATCCAAAAATTTTTCATGATTAAAAAAAACCCCAACACTCAAAAAACCAGGAATAGGGATGCCTGGGTGGCTCAGCTGGTTAAGTGTCTGCCTTTGGTTCAGGTCATGATCTCAGTGTCCTGGGATAGAGCCCCACATTGGGCTCTCTGCTCAGCGGGGAGTCTGTTTCTCCCTCTCACTTTCCCTCCATGCTTTCCCTCTCTCTCTCTCTCAAATAAATAAAATATTAAAAAAAAAACCAGGAATAGAACTTCTTCAACCTGATAAATTTCTACAAAAGACCCACAACTAACATACTTAATGGTGAAAAATGGAATACCTTTCTTTTAAGATCAAGAACAAGACACAAAGAAAGCGTAAAGGGAGAGGGTTCAAGATGGTGGTATAGGAAGATCCTGAGCTCACCTCTTCCTACAGACACAACAAATCTTCAACTACATACAGAATTTCCTCTGAAAGGGACCTAGAACATAAATGCATATGTAGCCAAGATATAGAAGCAACCTAAATGTCCACTGATAGATGAATGGATAAAGAAGATGTAGTATGTATACACAGAGGAATATAAGTAAGATATAAAAAAGAATGCAATATTGTCATTTGCAAGAGCATGGATGGACCTACAGGATATTATGCTAAGTGAAATAAGTCAGACAGAGACAGACAAATACCATGTGACTCCACTTATTGTGGAATATAAAAAAATAAGAACAAAGCAAAACAAAACAGAAACAGACTCATAGATACAGAGAACAAGATGGTGGTACCAGAGGAGAGGGGAATGGAGGGGTGGATGAAATAGGTGGGTGGATGAAATAGGTATATGGACAAAATAGGATTAAGAGATACAGTCTTCCAGTCACAAAATAAATAAGATATGGGGATGCAATGTACCACATGGGGAAAATAGTTAATAATGTTGTAACAATTTTGTATAATAATAGATGATAACTAGACTTATTGTGTTCACCATTTTGTAATGTACATAAACATTGAGTCACTATTTTGCACACCCAAAATGAATTCAATATTGTATGTTACTTATTCTCCAATAATAATAGTAATTAAAAAAAGAGAGAGACAAGACAAGATGTTGCTCTTGTCATTTCTATTAAACCATGTGCTGGATGTTTTCAGCAAGGCAATAAGGCAAGAAAAAGAAAGAAAAAGCATCCAATTTGGAAAGAAAGTACAATGATTTGCATTGGCAAATGATTCTGTATATAATTTCATATTTAGAAATTCATAAGAAATCCAATAAAATATTTGAACCAATAAACTATCTCAGCAATGTGTCAAGATACATGATCATTATACAAAAATTGTGTTTTTACATACTGATGAAAAACAATTTAAAAAACAAAATTAAAAAATAATCCCATTTACAGGAGCATAAGATAAAGAGAAAATATCTAGCAATAAATTTAATAAAAAAGTTCAAGACTTGTACCCTGAAAACTACAAACATTGTTTCTAATAACTAAGGAAGATCTAAGTTAACGTAGACATTGGTGTTCATGTACTTAAAGATTTAACATCGTTAGGATAGCAATACTCCCCAAACTGATCTATAGATTCGACAAAATCTTGTCAAAATCCCAGTTTTTTGTTTTCTCTTGTTTTTCTTTTATTTTTTGCAGAAGTTGACAAGCTGACCCTAAAATTCATATGGAAATGCAAGGGACCCAGGATAGTCAAAAATCTAGAAAAAGAACAGAGTTGGAGAACTCATGCTTTGCTACTTCAAAACCTACTACAAAAACTTATAGTAATCAAGACAGTGTGTGTGGTACTAGCATAAGGATGTATATTCATCAGTGGAATAGTATTGAGAGTCCAGAAATAAGCCCTTATACTTATGGAAAATTTGTTTGCTGACAATGGTGTCAAGAAATTGAGAGGCAGAATACTCTTTTCAACAAATGGTGCTTAGACAACTGGATATCCACATACAAAAGAATGAATTTGGTTCCCTATGTCACATTGTATTCACAGATATTTCTCAAAGTGTATCATAAATGTAAATGTAGGAGCTAAGGCTATAAAACTACTAGAAGAAAAACCAGGCATAAGTCTTTGTGACTTTCTGTTAGACAGTGGTTTCATAGATATGATAACGAAGGCATACACACAAAAAAATTTATAAATTTGACTTTATCAAAATTGAAATTTTTGGGATCCAGACACTATTAAGAGAGTGAAGAGATAATACACAAGATGGGAGAAACTATTTATAAATCAAATATCTGGTAAGGAACTTGTATCCAAATACATAAAGAACTCATAACTCAACAATAAGAACACATCACCAAATTAAAAAATGGGCAAAGGATTTAAATAAACACTTCTCCAAAGAAGTTTTGTAAATTGTCAAAGATACTCACACCCTTAATTGTTAGGGAAATGTAAACCAAATCACAATGAGATATCATTTCACACCTATAATGATTGCCAAAATAAAATTTAAAAAAAGATGGAAAATAATGTGTTGATAAGAGTGTGGAGAAATCAGAATCTCACACACTGCTGGTGGGAATGTAAAATAGTGAAGCCACTTTGGAAAACAACTTTACAGTTCTCCAAAATGCTAAACATAGGGTTTTTATGTGATCCAGCAATTCTACTCCTAGATGTACATTCAAAAGGAATGAAAGCATATGTCCATAAAAACTTATATGTGAATATTCACAGCAGATTTATTCTAGATAACCAAAAAGTAGAAACGCCTAAATATCCACCCACAGATGAATGGATAAACAAAATATGTGTATTTGTATAATTGAGTTTTTTTCAGAAATAAAAAAGAATAAAATATTGATACATGTTACAACTTGAAAGCATCTTGCTAAGTGAAAGAAGACAATTACAAAAGATCACCTATTGTATGATTTCATTGATGTAAAATGTCTAGAATAGGCAAATACATAGAGACAGAAAATAGATTCATGGTTGCCTAGGGTTGAACTAGGGTTGGGAGTAGGAATAGGGTATGAATATTAATGTGTATGAGGTTTCTTTTTGGACTGTTGAAAAAGTTCCAGAATAGGAATGTGGTTAAGGTTGCATAACTCTGTCAGTATGGTAAAAACTACTCAACTGTACACTTTAAGTAGGTAAATTTTACAGTACATGAAATATATCTCAATAAAACTGTAAAAAAATGACCTAGAATCTCAATTCCTCTTTTTATGTGTATAGCGAGCCTTTGTGATATTAAATGGCTTGTGCAATATTCCATATGTAGGATGTGGCAGTTTTAGGCCAGAGACTAAATCTGCTTAACTTTGGAATTTGTGCTCTTAACTCTACCTAGATCTTTACTAGGTGAAAAGACCTTACCTAATTGAGATAAATAATCATTTCATCCAGAGTTGCAAAACACTGGGTGGTTTAGAAAGAGCCTTTGATATCTATCACATACTATGCCAATGATTAAAGGAAATTGATATAATTATAAATCAAGTCTACTTAAAAAAAGAACCTAGAGGGGCGTCTGGGTGGCTTAGATGGTTAAGTGTCTGCCTTCAGCTGAGGTCATGATCTCCAGGTCCTGGGATCCAGCCCCACCTCCGGGCTCCCAGCTTAGCGGGGAGTCTGCTTCTCCCTCTCCCTCTGCCTCTCCCTCTGTTTGTGCTCTCTCTGTCTCTTTCTCTCTCTCAAATGAATAAATAAAAAAATCTTAAAAAAAAAGAACATAGATTTTTATTTTCCCTACCTATATGATTTAGAGTCTCTGTTCCACATTCTTTTCCACATTGATAATGAGAGTTTGATTCAAAAAGTTAAAAAAAAAAGTATAATAAAGATTTCCAACTAGATGTTGGCAAGGGTGTCTGCGTGCCTAGGGTGTGAAACGGAGGTTTGTATCTGTTTTTAAACCCCTATTACATTCAGGGACACCTGGGTGGCTCAGTTGATTAAGTGTCTGCCTTCGGCTCAGGTCATGACCTCCGGGTCCCGGGATTGAGCCCCGTATCGAGCTTCCTGATCAGCAGGGAGTCTGCTTCTCTCTCTCTCCCTCTGCCCCTCCCCACTGCTCATTCTCACTCTCTCAAATAAATAAATAAAATCTTAAAAAAAAACCCTATCCATTCAGTACAGTATTATATACATGAAGAAGCATCAGCGGTCCCTCTTGCTCATACAATCAAGACCATATTTGTTGGCCTAGTGTTTTAGGCTCTCTATTAGCTCATCAATCATTTCATCCACATCTCCTATCAATGCGCTTCATTCAGCACATGTTATGTGGGTGGTTCTTTGGTCACACCTTGAGCTTTAAAGGTTCTGACCAAGGGCACAACCTTGGGAAATGTTTCAGTAAGGTTGGGGAGAGTGAAGGAGAAAGAGAAGTAGCCTCAGAGGCAGGGGCACCCTGAGATGCAGGCTGCAGGTACTTACTGAGGGCCTACAGTGTGCTCACCTTGGTAGTGTAATAGAAAAAGAAAAATATAAGGAAAACAGGGGAAGGCAGGCAATTCAATGTGGAAAGACACTTTAATTTGGAATGAATGGGTGACTCTGGTGGGGGGAGCATTTCAGTAGAGATGAGAAACACAGACCTATTAGGGTGGATTGTGAGCCCTGGAAACAAAGAATATATGAATTTGTGAAAGGAAATAAACTTCACAACTAAAAGAGGGACAAAATATTCTGGGAAGGGCTTTTTAGGCTATGATCACAAAGTGTGTTTAAGCAAAACAGAAGGAGGAAGTCAAAAAATAAAGATTGTAGATTCTGGTTGCAGCCTGTTCGGAGGATATTGTTAACAAGGTCATGGTCAAGGGTTCATTTGTCATCCAGGCCAGTTAGTCTTATATAATGAATGCTTGTGTTTTTGGACACAGCTGCACCTCTGACCTTGGGCAACCATTTAACAATCACATAATTTTTGGCACAAGGAAAGTGAGGCCGGCAAGAGCCGTGCATGTTTTGATGCAGACCCATCTCAGCACCTGGGAAGGAAACCTGGACCTAACTCCACAGAACTAGCACTGGTAAAGTGCATTAACAATCCCACCAGACTTGGATTAGAAAACTTGGATTGCATCCTCTTTCTGTCACTTATTTCCTTCATACTATCAGAACATTCCAGAATATGTCAGTGTTCTCATTGCCTTATACTGCTGGAAGTAGCATAAAAATCCTCATTATGACCATCTACCCTTTCTTTTCTTTTTTTTTTTATTAAAGATTTTATTTGACAGAGAGAGAGAGACAGCGAGAGAGGGAACACAAGCAGAGGGAGTGGGAGAGTGAGAAGTAGGCTTCCCACAGAGTAGGGAGCCTGATGCGGGGCTCGATCCCAGGACCCCGGGATCATGACCTGAGCCGAAGGCAGACGCTTAATGACTGAGCCACCCAGGTGCCCCTACCCTTTCTTTTAATAAAAAAATATAGTCACTGAACAATTGTGGCATGACAGAGAAGATGTAGTAATCCTGGTTCACACATTTTATTCATTTAACAACTATTTATTGAGTGCCTATTATCTGCCAGACACCAGGCTAGTAGGTAAGGGGCACAACAGATAAGAAGATAGACAAAGTCCCAGAAAAACAAATAGAAAAGAAGTAAACAATAAATAAACACGACTTTTAAGGATTGTGATAAGTTTTCTGAAGGAAATAAAGTAGGTAATAAATTTGAGTAACTGGAGTGTCCTCTGTAGAGAGAATGGCCATGAAAGGCCCCTCTCTCAGTTTGGTTACTCTCGAAACATACTCTGGGGTAAGGATTCCAGCACAGTAATTTATTTGGAAGGGAATCCCAGGAATCATGGGAAGAGTGATGGGTAAGTGAGACAAGGAGGGGGAAGAGCAGTTCAAGGGTGCTTTATCAACCACACTGTCACTTGGGCAACTGCAGGTGAATCCTCCTGGGGAACTCTTGGAAGTGGTGTTGAACATGGTCTCTGCGTTATTTCATCTGAGGGAAGCAGGGGCTCTGGTATTTATAAAACATGGTCAGTTGTTGGTTGGGAGTTGCTAGGGGTGGGGGGCATTAAGGAGGGCATTCCTTGGCATTTCCCACCTATTGCACATGTGGCTAGAGAAGACCTTAGGTAAAGAAATGTAGGTGTAAGCAGTTGGGGGTCAGGCCAGCAAGGGGGGAAGGGGTAGAGCAAGGGTGGGGAGCTATAGGTGGGACTGATGTAGTCTGCCGCAGCTTCTAGAAGATGAAGGATGAGAATGATGCCAACATCTGAAGAGCTAGAAGAGATGCATTCCTGGCAGAGGAAACTGTAAATGGAAAAGTCAAGAGGTAGGAAAGGAATGATGTGTTTGAGACTGAAGGATAGGACAATGTAACTATGTATCGATGTGCCCTCATCACTCCTGCTCAGTGGCTTTACACATGCTCGCCCACCCTCTGTCCATTCACTCTCCCCCCATCTTGCTGCTGAGCTTTCTTCCTAGGCCTGCTCTGCCCCAGCTTAAATGTCCCTTCCTCAGAGAGAGGTTTGTGATTCTCCAGGCTGGTGTAAGCTCCCTCCCAGAATAGACTCCCATAACACTAGTGATTTCATTGCAATCAGTATTTAGTGTTTGGTTTTTCCTCATGAATTTCATTAAGCATAATCTTAAGACACTTTGGATCATTTGGGATTTTTATTTTAAAAAATCAGATTTTGGAACCCTACCTCTAGAAGTACTCTATCAGACTCTCTGGGAATGGAGAAGGTGAAATACCATTTTTAGCTAGCTCTCCAGGTGCTGCTTATGCCCTGCAAGTTGGAAAACCTCTGCCCTCATCAGCAACACCTGGAGTGCTAGGGTCTGTGTATTTCACAGTCCCTGTGCATCACCAGAGCCTATTATGGTACCTGTAGAGGCCAATAAATATTGAAGAAATAAGTTCCTTGATCATGCCACCTAAGTGATAGAGATGAGACAAAGCTTTGGTCTAAGAAATTAAGGTTAAGGAATAAGATCAGGATACATGGGCGCCTGGGTGGCTCAGTTGGTTAGGCGACTGCCTTCGGCTCAGCTCATGATCCTGGAGTCCCTGGATCGAGTCCCGCATCGGGCTCCCTGCTCGCGAGGAGTCTGCTTCTCCCTCTGACCCTCCCCCCTCTCATGTGCTCTCTCTCTCATTCTCTCTCTCAAATAAATAAATAAAATCTTAAAAAAAAAAAACAAAACAGTTTAAAAAAAAAAAGATCAGGATACATGAAAAGAGGGTCAGAGATATTAGTGGTGCTTGATAAAGAAATCAGTGAGGGCTCTTCAGTTCTGAGTGACAGAAACCAAATAGGCTTAACCCAGAGAAGATTTTGTTGGATCACATATCGAAAAATTCAGTGTGTATTTGGCTTTAAGCATAAATGGATTCGTAGGCTCAAAGGATGTCACTATTAGAACTCAGTCATCTACTTTTCTCACTCCAGGTTAAAACTCAATTTCCTATTTGGTACAGATTCTACCTTCTTGATGACAAAATGGTTACCAGAGCCTCCAGGCTTGCATCACTGACCTCAGCAGTCTTAGCAGAAGAGGAATGTATCTTAAGTGTGAACTCAGAAAAAGTCCCAAGATTGAGTCTATCTGACCAATGTGATTATTTGACTATTCCTACATTAGTCATGGAATTGATGAATGGACTTTATTGGCCATACCAGAAACATGTACTCACTCCTTCAATGGTAGAGAGTAGAGATGTTGGAGCCAGATCTACCTGATCTGAATGGATTGAAGGGAAGGGTGGGTTTTCAAAGGAAAATTGAGGATATATCAAATCTCTCTTATTTGAAATTCATCCATCCAACCATTACTTGTTAATGCCCATGCTGTGTGACATTGTTTTATGCACTAAGCATACAGCAGGGAACAAGAAAAATCACAGTCCCTAAGTTGGTGTTCTTATGGAGCTTATAGTCTGTCCACAAAAGCAGACAATTTCATGATAATTACAGTAAAATTGGGTGAGTGTTGTAATAGAGGATTAACGTGGAGTATTTATAGAGAGAGTTTATTTAGGCTACAGAAACAGGGAAGATATCTTGGAAAGAGTGAAGTTTGAGCAGACTCCTGGATATTGATTAGGAGTTAGCCAGAATTAATTGAAGAGTGGAAGAGTTCTTAGGCATAGAAATTAGTCCAGAGAAGAGAGATCATAACACATCTGAGGACTCGAAATAAGTGCAATATGAGGGAGAGAATGTCTTCTCTATCGCTGTGGTCTGAACTACCACTAGACAGTTCTCTTGTGGTTCCAGCTTCCCCAGACAGCCTTGGCTTATGGGTTCCGACAATACTATCTCTGCCCTGGATCCCTCCAGCCCTCAAAATAGTATAACTTCTGACTGTGGTTAAATGTCCAGATTGTGGCACCATCCCTCCTTTGGCTTTTCAGCTCTTCCATCACTGTGCAACCAATTTCCCGTATTAAATGCTCTCAGTTTGAAATACCTAGGGTGGCTTCTATTTTCCCTATTGGACTATGGTAGAAGTAAAAGCCATGAATAGTTAGCTTGTTTCAGTGTTGATTTGGGAGCAAAAACATTTTTAGAGTGGATTTAAGACAAGACAAAGAATTCTTTCTGTGATTTTGCCTACTTTTGGTTTTTCAAAGTGTTTCCTCATTGATCGCAAGGGTTTGTTAAATGTTGATATCTTAATACTAATCTTTTGTCCATTATACATGTTATAAATATTTTTTCAAGATGTTGACTTTTCATTCTTTGTTCATATTTTTTGATCTTCTAAAATTTTTAAAAGTTTTAAACGTAAATAAACCATGTTATTTTATGTCATCAAATCTAAAAAAAAAAAAAAAAACACTTAGCAGGTTTTTGTTTTTTTCCTTTTTTCGTTCTCTCTCCCTTTATCTCTTTCTTGTTTTCTTTTAAAGTTTAATCTTTGACACATCTAGAATATTTTATGTTAGATGGAGTGAGATGGAGAGTAACCTCCCCCACCAAAGAGTGAATTAAAATTATTTATCATCACTCTATTCTTATTCTACTATTGCACGTTTGGATCTCATGTCTTTATCCAAGTTCCCTAAGGTTGAAGGTCAGCAAGAGAATATTTTATGGAACTGTTTCTATATCTTTAGGAAGACTAGCTGAAGATATTATATATAAATCTTATTAGTAGGTATCAATACATTCAGAGAATAAGTATTCTCTTGAATGTAATTAAAAATGTTTACATATGATATTTTCTGGAGATTGACTGGAATGAATTCTTTTCTCAAGATATAGAAACCAGGGCGCCTGGGTGGCTCAGATGGTTAAGCGTCTGCCCTCGGCTCAGGTCATGATCTCAGGGTCCTGGGATCGAGTCCCACATCAGGCTCCCTGCTCCTTGGGAGCCTGCTTCTCCCTCTGCCTCTCTCTCTCTCTCATGAATAAATAAATAAAATCTTTAAAAAAAAAAAAGATATAGAACCATATAGCACAGTGTATCATTTGACCAAAAAGTGAACAGATTTAGCTCTATATTCTCTGACATCTAAATATTTAAGCCTTTCCCTTTAGAAGCCTAAGAAAAATATTCCTTCTGTTTCTTTAAGAAAGACTTGGTTCAGGTTACTCTTAGTTGTTATGATTAATCTGCAAACATCCCTCAAATGAAATAAATTTAGGGGACACAAATATTAGCAGTAACTAAGTCCTTTAAGATACCAGTTTCACCATAAGGCATGCTCTGAAAGCTTAAAGAGAGGCAATATTTACAAATATATAAGTGAGTAGAAGTTTGTTCAGCTTGCCTTTTATATAAAGATTTCAGTGCTAAAAAGCTCATATGGGATTAATCCATGAATTCGGTATCAGTCAACTCAAATTAACGACTTTAAACATCTAGAATGCATTAATTCACTCAATCAACAAATCAATCAATGACTTTTATACTAAAATTATCAGCCAGGTGCTAGGGATTCAAGAGTGAACAAGATATACATGGTCCTTGCCTTCAAGTAATTTCTGGTCTGGTGGGAGAAACGGCGTATTTTCAATGTGATGCGGGCAATTAGTGATTGTTACTTACACACACACACACACACACACACATACACACACACACACACGGAAAGCACATTTTATTTAGTTTTGATAGGTCAGGGAATTATGTCTCAGAAGAAGCTTGCTTGGAAATCTGAAGGACACAGTAATGATAAGTGGGACATGCACATTCTAAGACAAAAAAACAGCATATATAAAGGCCCCATAAGTAAGCCCCTGGGGTATTAAGAGAAAACTTCAAGTAGTGAGTACATCTTGGAGAGAGAGGATGATGAAGCTGAAGGTAGTGAGTATGGTTTGATGAGAGAGGATGATGAGCATGAAACACTGTAAGTCAAATAAAACATTTATCTTGAGGGCAGTAAGGAGCCACTGAAGGGATATAACCACAGAGGAAGACACAATCAGATTTGATTTTTACAAACCTCATGTGGATTCAGCTGAAGAATGGATTGGAGAGGGAAGGCAAGAAGGAAGACAAGTCAGGAGGCAAAATTAGGATTTTGACATGGCTAAATAAAGGGAAGTAGACACATTCAAAAGAGCTTAAAGGAATAGGATCTACAGGACATGGTGACACAGGATGACTTTATTTTCAGCATTGAGACAATGAGTGAATAATGGTGCAGTTTACTGATGTGGTAACCCCAGAAGAAAATGTGCTCCGGGAAGAAGGTGCTAAGTTTGGGCAGGTTAAATCTAACATGGTGGTGGGACACTCAAGTGGAGCTGTCTAGTAAAGAGTAGGGTGCATGGATCTTGAACTTAAGGATCTAGGTGGAGATTCAGGAGTCAGCAGTGTATGAATGGAGAATGGCATCATGGAAATAATTAAGGTTATTTGTTATTGTACATCTGATTATGTCCACTATGGTGGGCTGGAAAGACCCTGAGCAAATAGAACTAAGCCTTGCCAGTTGTTTGTCTGGTTCTGAAGCACAGCTGGTTTAGTAGCATTACCACCTGAACAATTTCACCTGTGAATTTTTAACAGACGAGTGCAAAGCTGCAATCCTTTTAATTCATGGCACATTTGCAAAAATATAAATTTAAATATTAAGGAAAGAAAAAAAATTTTAAAAGTCTGTTTTGTCCAGTGACGTTCCCCAAAACTAGAAGACCACCTGGCATATAGAAGGCCCTTAATGACTATTTCATGACTAAATGAATGTTTCCAATTTCTATCCGAAGAAATAGAGTATTCTATCAGCACAGAATGTTCTCCAGCCTTTTAATGTTATTAAAATTCAGTAAAAGACTCATTGAGTGTTTCTTTTATTATAATTTAAAAATGTCTAAAATTTATATCTAAAAAGTTGAATTTTAATAAGAAGTTTCAGAGCCTAAATTGCAGAGCTGATTCTTGTATCAAATCTTGTTCGCACTGCTCCCCAGCATCCCTTCCGAGATTCTAAGATCTAGCGAAGGGGGAAAACAGATCATGTTGTTTTCCCACAAACTCATTCTGAGTTTCCGCTCTGTTTTCCCACCTAGCCAGTCCTCCAGATTCCATCCTTTGTAATCTCTGCTTCCACCTCTCCTTTTCCATAGTCAGGGAAAATAGTTCTTTACCATATAAACTTTAGATTAGGACTTGTATACGAGTTAGGCCAGTTAAAATGTTTCCCAAACCTGTTATAACCTCCTGCCCTTTGTTTGAAAAGAGAGAAACAAGGACTTTACTTTTTGACCTTTGAGCATTCATGAGGGAGACAGAGGAGCCAGGCAGCGAGGAGGCCTGGCAGAGCCTCGCCGGTAAACTGCTGTCATAGTTTGAGCCTCTAAAAGGGCAAGCCTGTTGCTAAGGAAACTGCTGCTCAAGGAGGGCTAAACACACAGTGAAATCGCAGGGAAAGAAAGGCACAAACAAGTCAGATGCTTGGGGGGGCGGAGGGGGGGAGGTGGCACGGAGCCACCGCAGAACTTCTAAACCTTTATCGCTGGGAGCACATCAAAAGCTGGCTGGGGGGTGGGGGTGGGCTTCAAGCATCCATCGCCCTTCCTAGAAAATTACTAGCTGGAGTTTAAAGGGATCCTAGACTCTCCCGTGAATTTAATGTTGCCCAGCGCACAAGCAGGAAGACAAAGCGGCTGTTAATTTTCCATTTAATCTTCAGGAAGTTTATGGCAGTTTTTTCAAGTTTAATCACCTTCATTTGTAAGATGCAGTATCATCAGAAGAGTTTCAGAGTGCTCAAAAGCATCTTTTGATTTATTTTGCAGCCGGCGCTCACTGTTAATGGGATAAAATAACTATGGATGTAGTCATTTTGGAAATTGTGTGATATGCTTTTTTAAAGATCGCATAAATCTCCACCTTCCGTAGAAATAGTTATGTTTTTACTTAGAGAATGATGTTTGACACTTATTTTCTGTTACTCATTTCTAACACAATGAGTCTTGAATTACTTAAGTGAATAAATCAGCTAAATTATGAAATATTGGAAAGATTATTTTTAACTTTCTAGTAAAAAAGTAAGGAATATAACTTCAAAGGCATTTCCTATTGTTATAAAATAAGTCTCCTTTTTAACCAATGAAAAGTTGAATTTTTTATATACAATGATTTGGCACAACATCTAAGATGGACAATCTTTGGTCTTTCCATTGCCCTTGCTTGTAAAAAGATTTGCTTGCATCAATAAACATTTCCTTCCCTTCCAACCTTTCCTCTCCCAGAATAAAATAAGTCATCAGTTCAGAGATAGGCTATCTAGATTGCTACATTATTGAAGCTAGATTGTTGCTTAGAGATCCATGTAATCCAAACTTTTCCTTTAACGTGTGACTATATCTAAATGCAACTTTTGTTTCTTGTTTCTGGGGCCACTTTCAAGCACATTTATGAATAGGTGTCCACAAAATCCCACATTGTGTTTACCATCATATGTATAGATGATTCATGGGCAGAGTGTGTATGTGTATAGGAGAATGAATGAGAAATCAAAGCTATAAATCTAGTTTTGCTGGAACCCAGATTCCAACAAGGTTACTTGGAAGGAAGCCAGCTCACCAACAAGTGTTTGAAATCCATAGGTGTTTACTTCAAGAGACATGCAAGTAAACCTCAAGTGTGCACTTTGATGAACTCAACGTATCAGATACTAAATCCTTGTCCTAATCTGCCTTGACCAGACTTCATTGTCCATAAGGTCAGTATTCGACTTCACTACATAGATGAAATATATTTTATGGGAAAAGGATGTCTGTTTTCTTTTAAATTGATGCTAAATTTCTAAGTCAATATTTTCTTAGAGATATTCTGAAAGAAGCTCTTGAATTCTTAGTGATATTACTAAGCTGTCTTAAGAAAATCAAAACAGACAAAATCCTAAATAGTTTTAGCCAATTTAAGTTAATTGTGAAAATGGTAAGTTAATTGTGAAAATGGTAAGAATGACTTAAAAGAAAAAGACAGAATAAAGAGTGATTTTAAAAAAGGTGGAGTTAGAACTTGTAGATTAATTAAGAGAGTGAAAGGCAGATTGAAGTGGTTCATTTATTCTTTAAAAGATTTTATTATTTATTTATTTATTTATTTATATATTTATTTATTTTTGAGAGGGAGCGAGAGAGAGAAAGAGAGAGAGAGAAGGGAGGGGCAGAGGGAGAGGGAGAGAGAAAATCTCAAGCAGGCTCCAAGCCCAGCACAGAGACGATGCAGCTCCATCTCACGACCCTGAAATCATGACCTGAGCTGAAATCAAGAATCTGACGCTTAACCGACTGAGCCACCCAGGTGCCCCTTATTTTTTTCATTCTTTTATCCATCATCAAATAATTACTAGGACCTAACTGAATTCCAGGCACTGTGTTAGGTACTATGTGGAAATATGATATTACTAAAATATAGTTTCTTTCTTGAAATAGGTCACACTTTACTATGTGAAATATAGACAGAATTTATTCTGGTAATAACATAACATTCTATGGGACTTATTTTCTACTTTATAACATTTAAATACAGAGAAGTATTAGAAATCATCTGTCATAATTCATTTAAGGAAAGATTAAGATAATATTTGTTGATTAAAATGAAAATCAGTTTTCCAGTTCTCCTTCCTTGGTCAATTATGGATTTAAAACATAAGCAGCAACAAAAATATATGTTAACAAGGTTTTAGAGTATACAAAATACCACCACACCCATTATCCTGCCTGATTTGCACAATGTCAGTGTAGGATTTATTATGTCATTGCATAGACACAGAAATTGAGACAAAGAAAGTGAGTGATTTTCTTAAAGTCATTTGGTCAGTAAGAACTAGCTGTAGAGTCTCTTTGGATCATAAATGCTCTTCTTTCTGTAATAGCCACTGCCTTCTGGAGCTATGTGTGCAATTTATTTTTCTAAAGAATATTTATTCTGCTTCTAAAAAGTATTACATTGTGTACATTTTAGAGTGAAAATAAGAAGTATTATTTTATTATTGACTTTTTTTATTACGTTATGTTGATCACCATATATTACATCATTAGTTTTTGATGTAGTGTTCCATGATTCATTGTTTGCGTATAACACCCAGTGCTCCATGCAGAACGTGCCCTCCTTAGTACCCATCACAGTATATAAAGTACACAAACCTAAGTGTACAGATCAATGACATTTTAAGTATATCTTGTAACCATCATCCAAATTAAAGTACAGAATACTTCCACAGTCCAGAAAGTTCCATCATATACCAAGTGAGGTGATAACCCCTTTTTTCTGCCTACTCCAATCCTTACGGAGTACTTCCATATTATAAGCCTTAACTTTCATTAAAATTTTGACAATACTTATCTGTTGAATTCATGGAACTAGTGCCTTTCATACTTGATTGGTTGGCTTTATAATAAATTTTGTTAATATGTAATTACATACTAAAAATGGATATACTTTATAAAGTTTGATACATGTAACCACCACCACCATCAAAGTACAGAACATTTCCCACATGCCAAAAGGAGTCCTTGTGCCTATTCCCAGAAAGTTCTTTGACATCTCTGGCTTCAAGCAACCAATAATCCAGTTTCTACCAATATTGATCTGATTTGTTGTTCTAAGAGATTAATATAAATGGAATAATACTCTTTTGTATTTGGTTTGTTTTGTGTCTGGTTTGGTTACATATCACTGCTTAGTTGGATTCCATTGTATAGATATATCAACATTTGTCCATTCATCTATCCATGGATATTGGTGCTATTCCAGTTTTGGGCCATTTTAAATAAAGCTATGATGGATAGCCATGTATAAGTCTTTGTGTGGATATGTGTTTTCATCATTCTTGGGCAATTACCTAGGAGTAGACATGTTGGGTCATATGGAAGTGTATGTTGAACTTTATAAGAGATTGCCAACCACTGTTTCCCAAAGTGGTTATACTTTTACTATCTTATCAGCAATGAATGAACGTTTTAGTTACTTCATATTCTCACAAATGCTTAGTTTTGTTACTTGCAAAAAAAAAAATTTAGCCATTCTAATGGATGTCTTATATCACATTATGGTTTCAACTTAAATGTCCTTGATGTCTAATAATTTTTGTGTGATTATTGGCAATTTATATACCTTCTTTTGTAAACTATCTGTTCAAATCTTTGCCCATTTAAAAAATTGGGGCTTTATTTTCTTTTTATTGAGCTGTAAGAGCTTTTTCTATTTCTGGATAAATTTTTTTTCATTTTTGTCAGATACATGCACTGCCAAATTTTTATACCAATCTCTGGTTTGTTTTATTTTCTTAACAATATGTTTGAAAGTACAGATATTTTAGGGGCGCCTGGGTGGCTCAGTCGTTAAGCGTCTGCCTTCAGCTCAGGTCATGATCCCAGGGTCCTGGGATCGAGCCCCGCATCGGGCTCCCTGCTCGGCGGGAAGCCTGCTTCTCCCTCTCCCTCTGCCTGCCGCTCTGCCTACTTGTGCTCTCTCTCTGTCAAATAAATAAATAAAATCTTTAAAAAAAAAAAAAAAAAAAAAAAAAAAAAAAAAAAAAAAGAAAGTACAGATATTTTAAATTTTGATAAATTCATTTAATCATTTTTTTCATTTGAAATGTGGCCTTTTCATACCTTATATAAAAATCTTCATCTAGTTCTAGTGTTGCAAAGATTTTCATCTATATTTTCTCTTAGAAGTTAGCATTTACATATAACCCTATGATCCATTTCAAGCTAATTTCTAGATATGGAGTAAAGGAAGGGTCAAAGATTTTCCATGCATTTTGTTTTCATTTACATATTCCTTTGTTCCAGCATCCATTTGTTAAAAAATACTTTTCTTTCCATGTTGAATTGGCTTTTTTGCAACAAATAAAGTGGTCATATATACATGGATCTATATCTGCACCACCTAACCTATTTCCTTGATTTAAGCATCTATCCTTTTCTATTATCACATTGTCTTCATCACCTAACTTTATAGTAAGTCTTAAAATCAGGTAGCATGAGTCTTCCTTCTTTGTTCTTTTTTCAAAATTGATTTATACATTCTAAGTTCTTTACATTTCCAAGTAAATCTTAGAATCTATTCATCACTACAAAAAATTTGCAGGAATTTTGATTGAGATTATTAATTTGGATAGATTTGCATCTTAAAGATACTGTGTTTTATGAACCATGGGCATAGTGTATCTCCTTTTATTTAGATCTTTAATTTCTCTCATAAACATTTTATAATTTTTAGTATATAGGTTTTTATGCTTATTTTGTTAAATTTATCACTGTTTCATAATTTTCATGCTGTTGTAAATGGTATTGTTTTAACTTTCAATTTCCAGTTGTTCATTGTGGGCTTATAAATACAACTGAATTTTTGGGGCGCCTGGGTGGCTCAGTTGGTTAAGCGACTGCCTTTGGCTCAGGTCATGATCTCAGGGTTCTGGGATTGAGCCCCGCATCCGCCTCCCTGCTTGGCGGGAAGCCTGCTTCTCCCTTTCCCACTCCCCCTGCTTGTGTTCCCTCTCTCGCTGTCTCTCTCTTGGGTCAAATAAATAAATAAAATTAAAAAAAAAAAAGTACAACTGAATTTTCATTGATCTTACATCCTGGGATCTTGCTAAATTCATTTATTAGTTCTAGTAGATTTTTTAGAATAGATTCTTTAGGATTTCCTATGCATACAATTATGTCTTTCACAAAGACACTTCGCTTCTTTCTTTGACATCTGTATGCTCTCACATAGTTTTTCTTGCCTTATTGCAAGGCTCAGACTCTAGTTAATTACTAAATAATAATAGCAAGAGCGACCATTCCTCCTTTATTTCTGATTTTAGGAGGAAATCAGTATTTTACTATTAAGTTTGCTGTTGTTTTGCATATGTCCTTTATCAGGGTGAGCAAGTTCACTTTTATTGCTATATTGCTGAGAATTTTAGCCATGAATGGTTGTTGAATTTTATCGTATACTTTTTCTGATTTAAGAATGGTTTATATATGATTACATATGTATTATAATTCTAGCTGATGAATTATAATGATTAAGCATTGAATGTTAAACCAACTTTGCATTCCTTAACAGGCCTCACCTGCTCATGTTGTATTACCTTTCTGTTTATGGCTTTAGTTTGCTAATGTTTTGACAAAGATTTTTATGTTTATGTTTACAAGTGATATTATTAGTCTGTTGTTTTCTTTTTCTTAGATTGTCTATTGTTTTATCTGGTTTGTTTTATTTTAATTAATTAATTAATTGAAATAATATTCATGTATTATAAAACTGAAAGAAAGAAGTCGAACATGTAGAAAACTTAACTCCAAGTGTAGGAGAAGAAATCTTATATCTACCATTAATGCCACATCCTATTTTGCCTTCTCATTATATACATTATAAATTTAAGCTAACAATACCTATAAACAGACCTGTCTGTGAAGGTCCTTAACATTTCACTTAAAACCCACATTTCAGAAAATGTTGATAAACATTTAGCCCATTAAGAGCATCTTCCAACTATGAAAGCTGCCTGCTATCCTTTTATTTATTTATTTAAATTTAAACCCAATTAATTAACATATAATGTATTATTAGTTTCAGAGGCAGAGTTCAGTGACTCATCAGTCTTATATAACACTCACTGCTCATTTCATCACATGCCCTCCTTAATGCCCATCACTCAGTTACCTCATTTCCCCATCCCTCTCCCCTCCAGTAATGCTGTTTGTTTCCTGTGATTAAGAGTCTTTTATGGTTTGTCTCCTTCTCTGATTTTGTTTTGTTTTATTTTTCGTCCCTTCCCCTATGATCCTGTGTTTTGTTTCTTAAATTCCACATATGAGTGCAATCATAAGATAATTATCTTTCTCTGATTGGCTTATTTTGCTTAGCATAATACCCTCTAGTTTCATGTTTGATTTTATTAAATTAGGGTAATACTCTTCATAAAATAATTGGGGAATGTTTCCTTCTCCACTATTTTCTTAAAGAGTTTGTGTAGGAATGAATTGGTATTATTTTTTCCCCTCAAATCTTTGAACACAATTCAATAGTGAAGATATTTATTATAGAAAGTTTCAAATTAAAAGTTCAAATTAATTAATAAATATAAGACTCTTCATATTTTCTATTTCTTGTCTTGGGATTTTCCCATTTTATCTTACTCAATTAAATAGCGAAAAGTTATTCTTAATATTAACTTTATCATCTTATGTAGGATATAAGTTCAGTAGTGATTCCCTTTCTTTTATTTCTGGTATTCCTAATTCATGACATATCTTTTTTTTTTTTTTAACTTTCAATCAATGTAGAAGTTTATCAATTTTACTGATGTTTTCAAAGAACTGGTTTTTTATTTCATTG
The DNA here is from genome assembly GCF_004348235.1 of Phoca vitulina. Taxonomy (NCBI): domain Eukaryota; kingdom Metazoa; phylum Chordata; class Mammalia; order Carnivora; family Phocidae; genus Phoca; species Phoca vitulina. The sequence goes on from NW_022589756.1 coordinate 3,901,694, forward strand.
ATTTTCTCTATTTTTTCTGTTTTTAATTTAATTGGTCTCTGCTCTAATTTTCTTATTTGTATTATTCTGCTTGCTTTAGCTTGTATTGCTCTTCTTTTTCTTGTTTCCTATGGTGGAGCTTATTTCATTTATTTTAGATTTTTCTTCATGTCTAATATATACATTCAATGATATAAATTTCTCTCTAAGCACTGCTTCACTGCATCACATGTTTTGATATGTTGTATTTTAACTTTGTTCTAAAATTTTAAATTTTCTCTTGAGATTTATTTCACACAACTGGTTTAATTTCCAAATATCTGGGGATTTTCCAGCTATCTTTTTGTTATCGATTTCTACTTTTATCCCACTGTAGTCTGAGAACATAGTCTGTATGATTTTGTTTTATTTATTCTGTTTTAAATTTTGTGAAGGTATGTTTCCTGGTCCAGAATGTGGTCTGTCTTGTGCAGTGAAGCTTAATAAAAATGCGTATTCTATTGTTGGATAGAATATTCTACAAATGTCAAATTAGATCAAGTTGATTGATAGGTCTTTCCATTCTATTGGTTTTTGCCTATTGTATTATGATGCTAAGTTGTTAGTGTTAGGTGCTCACATATTTAGGATTGTTATAATGTCTTTGAAAATTGACCTTTTTATCATTATATAATTTCTGTCTGTCTCTGACAGTCCTACTTGTGGTGAAGTATGCTTTGTCTAAAATTAATACAGCTACCCCAGATTTCTTTTCACTACTGTTACTTGGTATATCTCTCTCAATCCCTTTACCTTTAACTTATCTGAGTTTTTATATCTAAAAAGTATTTTTATAGACAATAAATAGTTGAGTCTTCTTTTTTAATCCACTCTGACAGTCTCTGTATTTTAATTGATGTATTTTAATTATTCACATTCATGTAGTTTACTTAATATCTACCATGTTTGTAATGTTTCTATTTACTTCATTTGTTCCTTCTTTGTTCCTGTTTCTTTCTGCTTTCTCTGCTACTAATTGAATACTTTATATGATTTAATTTTATCTCTTTTCTTAGTATATCATTTATACTTCTTAAAAAATTTTTTTACCGATACCCTAGGGATATTTTTCCTCTAGATTTTACAATCTGTATTTTTAACTAATCTAACTTCTCTTTTAGAAAATACTATACTGCTTCATGTGTAGTATAGGTACCTTATAACAGAGTAGTCACAATTCCTTCCATCTTCTATGATATTACTGGTCATTTATTTCATCTATCTATCTATCATCTCTGTATGTTATAATCACCCAATGTATTATTATAATTATTGATTTATTATTTTTTGAGATATAATTTATATATAACATTGTGTAAGTTTAAGGTGTGCAAGTTATTGATTTGATACATTTATATATTGCAATATGATTACCGTCATAGCTTTAGATAACACCTCTGTTATATCACATAAAAATCATTTCTTTATTGTGGCGAAAATATTTAAGAAATATTTTCTTAGCAATTTTGAAGTAAATAATACAATGTTTTCAACTATAATTACTATGCTGTACATTAGATCTCCAAAATTTATTCATCTTCTAGTTGTAAATTTGTCTCCTTTAACAAAATCTCCCCAATTCTCCCCACCTCTCAGCCCCCAGTAACCATCATTCTACTCTCTGCTTTTGTGAGTTTGGCTTTTTTAGATTCCACATATAAGTGATACAATATGTTTTTTTTCTATGTGGCTTATCTCACTGAGTGTAATGACCTCAAATTTTATCCGTGTTGTTGCAAATGGCAAGATTTCCTTTTTGTCCTCATGGCTGAATAATATTCCATTGTGTATGGGTGCATATGTGTATGTGTGTGTGTGTGTGTGTGTGTATACATATATATCTTCTTTATTTATCTGTTCATTTATCTGAGCACATATATATATGTATATCATATATATCTTAGCTATTGTGAATAATCTGCAATAAACATGGGAGTGCAGATTTTTTTTTTCTTTTGATATCCTGGTTTCATTTTCTTTGGATATATACATGGAAGTGGGATTGCTCGATCATATGGTAGTTGTTTTTAATTTTTTGAGGAACCTCCATATTATTTTCCATAGTGGCTGAACTAATTTACATTCCCAAAAACAGTGCACAGAGGTTCCTTTTTCTCTATAACCTCACCAACACTTGTCATCTCTTGTCTCTTGATGATAGCCATTTTAACAGGTGTGAGGTGATATTTTGTGGTGATTTTGATTTACATTTCCCTTATGATTAGTGATGTTGACCATCTTTTCATGTATTTGTTGGCCACTTATATTTTCCTTGAAAAAATGTCTATTCAGTTCCTATGCCCATTTTTAATCAAACTGTTTGTTTGTAGTTACTGAGTTATATGAGGTCTTTAAATATTTTGGATAATAAGCTTTTATTTGATATAAGGTTTGTAAATATTTCTTCCATTCAGTAGGTTTTCTTTTCATTTTGTTCCTTATTTCTTTTGCTGTGCAGAAGCTTTTCAGTTTTAGTCAAACATGTTGGTTTTTTGGTTTTTATTGCTTGTGCCTTTGGTGTCATGTCCAAAAAAATCATTGCCAAGAACTATGTCAAGGGGTTTCTTTTCTATGTTTCCTTTTAGAAGTTTTGTGGTATTAAGTCTATGTTAAAGTCTTTAATCCATTTTGAGTTAATTTTTGTGAGTGGTGTGAAATAGGGGTCCAATTTCATTGTTCCTCATGTGGCTATCCAGCTTTCCCAGCACCGTTTGCTGAAGAGACTATCCTTTGGCCATTGAGTGTTCTTGGCTCCTTTGTAAAATATTAGTTGACCCTATATATTGGACCATAAATAGTGACCATATATTTCTGAGTTCTCTATTCTATTGGTTTATGTGTCTATTTTTATGCTAGTACCATAGTTTTAATTACTACAGATTTGTAGTATAATTCAAAATCAAGAAGTAGGATGCTTTCCACTTTATTCTTCTTTCTTAGGATAGTATTGGCTCCTCAACGTCTTTTGGTTCCATACAGATTTTAGGATTTCTTTTTTATTTCTGTGAAAAATGCCATTGGAATTTTAATAGTGTTTGCATTGAATATATATATGGCTTTGGGCAGCATGGACATTTTAACAATATTAATTCTTCTGAACCATGAACATGATATATTTGTCTATTTATGTTATCAGTTTCTTACATCAAAGTCTTTGTACAGATCTTTCACTTTCTTTGTTAACTGTATTTCATGTTATTTTATGGTTTTTGTTGCTGCTCTATTTCTTTTTCAGATATTTCATTGTTAGTGTATAAAAAGCAACTGATTTCTGTATGTTGATTTTATATCTTGCAACTAACTGAATTAGTTATTTAGTTCCAACAGGTTTTTGGTGGAGCCTTTGGATTTTCTATATATAAAATCATATCGTCTGCAAATAATGGCAATTTTACTTCTTACTTTCTGATTTGGATGCTTTTCATTTATTTATTTTTTCTTGCCTAATTCTTCTAGCTAGGACTTCTAGTTTTATTCTGAATAGGACTAGTGAGAGTGGGCACCCATGTTTTGTTCCTGATCTTAGAGGAAAAACTTTTAATCTTTTCACTCTTGAGTATGATGTTAGCTGTGGGTTTGTTATTCATGGCCTTTATTACATTGAGGCATGTTGCTTCTATATACAATTTGTCAAGAAACTTTATCATGAAAGGATGTTATTTGTCAAGATTTTTCTGCATCTATTGAGATGATCATATGATTTTGGTCTTTCATTCCATTAATCAAGTGTTATCATATTTATTGACTTGCATATGTGATATCATCTTTGCCTCCCAGGGATAAATGCCATTTGTCCTTGGTGTATGATCTTGTTAATGTGTTGTTGAATTCAGTTTGCTAGTATTTTCTTGAGAATTCTTGCATCTATATTCATCATGGTTGTTGGTCTATAGTTTTCCTTTCTGTAGGGTCCTGGTTTTGGTCTCAGGATAATGCTGGTAATTGCACTTGCAGGGAATATATTTTTTCCAGACCTTCACTTCGAGCCCCTGTGTTTCCTTGAAGCTGACATGAGTCTCTTGTAGGCAGCATATAATTGGGTCTTATTTTTTTTTAACCATTAAGTCACTGTGCCTTTTGATTAGCAAACTTAATCCATTCACATTTAAATTAATTATTGATAGGTAAAGACTTAATGCCATTTTATTGATTCATTTCTAGCTGTATTGAAGTTTCTTTATTCCTTTCTTTCTCTCTTGCTGTCTTCCTTAGTGAATTGATGGTTTTCTCCAGTAGTATGCTTTGATTTCTTTTTCTTTATTTTTCGTGAATCTACTGTAGGTTTTTGCCTTGTGGTTAGTATGTGGCTTACATAAACATCTTACAGATAAAATAGTCCATTTTAAGTGATAGCAACTTAACTTTGTATACAAGATCTCTACCCTTTTACTCTCCCTTCTTATTATTTGTGATGTCACAATTTATCTCTTTACATAGTGTGTATTTGTTAAAAATTATAGAAGTTATTGTTATTTTTAATACTGTTTTCCTTAACCTTTTTAATATAGTTAAGTGGTTAACATGCAATCTTATTACAGATTTAGAGTTTTCTAAATCTGACTGTATATTTTACTTTACTATACTTTTGTGTTTTCATGTCACTAATTATCATCTTTTCATTTCAGTTTGAAGAACTCTTCTCAGCATTCCTTGAAGAGTAGGTCTAGTGGTAATGAATTCCCTTAGCTTTTGTTTTCTGGGTAAATATTTCTTTCTCCTTCATATCTGAAGGATAGCTTTGTCAGATAGGATATTCTTGCCCGGCAACTTTTTTCTTTCAACACTTTGTATATGTTATTCCACTCTTTCCTGGCCTGTAGGATTTCTACTGAGAATTTGCTGATAAGTCTAATGGGAGTTCCTTCTTAGGTTATAATCTTTTTCTCTTTGGCTGCTTTTAGGATTCCTTTGTCTCTGATTTTATACAGTTTCATTATAATGTATCTTGGAAAGGTCTTTTTGCATTGAGATAATAGGGTAACCTATTAGCTTCATGAACTTGGATGTCCAAGTCTGTTCCACGTTTGGGAAATTGTCAGCTATTACTTCCTTAAATTAACTTTCTGTTCCCATTCTCCCTCTCTTCTCTATCTAGAAACCTAATTATTCTAGTATTTGTATCATTGATGAAGTCCCATAGATAATGTAGGTTGTCTTTTCTCCTTTTCATTCTTTTTCCTTTGTTCTCCTTGATTGGGTTATTTAAAATTTCCTATCTTCTAGCTCACTTATTCTGTCTTCCATTTGGTCTACTCTGCTGTAGATTCTCATTTGAATTCTTCATTACATTCATTGAATCCTTCAGATCCAGAATTTTTTTCTGGTTCCATTTTTATTTCTACCTTTTTGTTACATTTCTCACTTTGTTTATGTATTAGTTTCCTGATTCTGTTGAATTGATTTTTCATTTTTTTTCTTATAGCTCATTGAGCTTGAGCTTGTTCAAAGCAGCTATTTTGAATTATTTTCAGCTGGAACACAAAATTCCATGTTTTGATTTTGATTAGTGGAAGATTATCATTAGAGTTGGTGATGGCATATCTCCTTGATTTTTCATATTCCTTGTAATTTTGCATTGTTACTTTGCATTTGAAGTAGCAGACCCCTTCTTAAATTTTACTAGTTGCCTCTAGTTGGGATATTGTTTGTTGGTACTCCTATATCTGGGGTTTTCTCTGACTTTGTATTGATACATCTGCTCCACACCTGTTACTCCCTCTTGTAGCAGAATTCTTAAGCTTTTATGTCTACTTTGGTTCTTGCAACTCATCAGGCCAGAAAGTGACACTACAGTTCGTTTGTGGTTTCTCCCTTGTGCACAGAACTGGTCTGTTTCTCAGAAAGCACTGTTTCCTGGTGTTTAATTTCATTGCTACACTAGAGAGTGTGCCCAAGGAGTTGGGAGAGGTGTGGGTTTAGTGCTCTGGGTGCTGGGACAACCTGCAGGCCAGTGGGGAGATCTTCAGGTAAGGTTCTCCCAGAGACCTGAAGGATGACTTCTGATGAGGTCCTGAGTGCTGTCAGCAGGAACTGCATCCCTTTCATGCCTTTTGATGTCCTTAACTGCCTCTTTTCCAATCTCCTTCATCTCCCCAGTCATGGAGTTCCCACCTCAGTACTCTGGGTATTGCTGGAGAGAAGTGGGTTTCTTTAGCAGTGTCCTGCACAGCTGGGGTAGCAAGGCACTCACTCACCACTCTTCTTTCTCTTTCAGAAGAAGTTGCTGTTGGCCAATTCAGCCTCTCTCTGTCAACTTGGGGGAGAGGCAGTGATGGCAAAATTCCTCTTACCCTCTCTAATGTGTGTGTGTGTGTGTGTGTATCCCTCCCCCCCCCCCAACAACATGGTGAAATCTCCCCTCAGGAAGGCTGGACTTACTTACCTTCTCTCTTATTGTGGGTGTCTTCCTAAGTCACTGCTCTCCAGGTTTTCTCTAACTATGGCTGAGAGGGGTTGGGGCAGGTTCGTCTGTTCCCGATGGTTCCATAGCACATAGATAGACAGTTCAAGATCTGTCTGCATATTATTGGATGCACATGTGGGCAAGAGTCTTCCCAGGTCCCTTGGCATATGATGCTGGATCCTACAACTCCTACAGAGGCCCTTCTATTAATGAATGAATGCCTAATTAGTTGTTAAAAATGGGAAAAATAACAAGGGATATCTTACTCCATCATGATGCTGACATTGCTGAGAATCTAATATTGTTACTTTATCTTTTAGATTGGTTAACAATAAGACAAATGAAATTTTTATTTTACTCTCATTTATTCTTTCTGCAATATCCTTCCTTTCTTTCTGTAGCCCCAATGTTTGACCTTTATCGTTTTCCTTCTGGCCCCCAAATTTGTTAGCATTTCTGAAAGGACAGATGTGAGGGTGATGAATTACCTCAGATTTTGTCCGAAAAAACCTATTTTCCTTCACCTTTGATGGGTAATTTTGCTGTATATAAAAGTTTTTTTTTGTTTGTTTTTTAATGTTTAAATTAAAAAAAAATTCCATTCTCTCCTTGCACTGTATCTGATGAGAAACCCACTTTAGTTCTTGTCCCTCTTCCTCTATAGGTAAGTTGTTTCTCCCAGGTTTGGCTTCTTTAAAGGATTTTGTTTTTGCCTTTATTTTTCTGCAGTTTGAATACAATATATCTAGGTATAGATATTCTTGGTATTTATTCTATTTAATGTTCTCTGAACTTCCTGGATCTGTGATTTGATGTTTGTCATTAATTTTGGGAAACGTTCAGCCATTATTCTCCCCTTCCTAAATGTAACATTCCCAATCTATTTCCTTGAAGCCCTGTTACATGTTAACTTTGTTTTTTCCACTTAAGTGAGACAGGAAGGCTAGAGGGGCTAGAGCAGGAGGAATGCCCAGTTCTCCATCTGGGAAAAGGCTCTGGAAAAGTTTTTTTCACCTGGAGAGTAAAACTATGTTATGCAGGAAAGTCTCCCTTCCCCTTGTCAGAGCCACAAGATCTTTCTGGTGGTGCTCCTGGTGGTGCTCCTGGTAGTGCAACCCACGCAATTGTGAGAGGTTCCTTAATACTGCATTCCCCAATAGTTTCCTCACTCTCACACTAGCCCACATTCAGACTCCAGCAATTTGTCAAAATTACCATTAAGAGTTCCTGCCAGTTTATGGCTCCAACATTTTCTGCTACAGGTAAGCTGATCTCAGATGTTCTCTGGATGTACTTCTCTCTCAAAATTTTGAGGTGATGATTTTTCCTGCAACTTCAAATCTCAGATGGGTTCAAGAAATGTTATCAGTTATCATTTTGTCCAACATGTTCTTACTGTACAAAGAGGAGTGATGACTTTTAAGGTCTTTACCTATTGAAGCTGGACCATTGATACTTACTGTGAGCAAATGCTTCTGCTTCTTAGCATAGCTGAGGAGGGGGATGAGATCTCCTTTTTCTTGAGTGACTCATATAATTTTCATCTTTATCCTTTTCCTATTACTTTAAGATAATCACAAATTTTCCTTTAATTCATAGTACAATTCCTGTAATAGTTTTTAATTGTCCCAATTATACTTTCAAAATTGTTCTTAATTTTTTAATTTCCAAAAAGTATACTTCTTGATCTCATTTTTAAAATTTTAATCATTGTTTCCATCTACGGAGAACTTTAATACTTTCTTGAATTTCATTAAAAATAAAAATTAAGGGTATTCTACAAGTTCTCTTTTTTTAAAGCAACTGTTTAATAGAAGAAGTAGTTCTAATTTTTTAGAGTGGTCCCTTAGTTGAAAATGCAACATTTTTTCTTTGACTCCTTCTGACAAAGGGGTCTAAGTTGGTATAATTACATTTTGAGAGATTTCTGTCACAGATTATGTGATTTATTATTAGAATCTGTCAGGTAAACTTTGCCTTTGCTGGAATAAGGTTATGGAATAAAGAGGAAGCTATAATTAGCAATATCTAAGTCAAAAACTTTATCTTTGGTGAAAAGTATTTCTTCAATGTGTTTGTGATGGCAAACTTCTTTAAGTGCCAGGTTTGCTCTTGTGATGAGATAGCCATGTTAGCCCCCTCTCATATTCAGCAAGCAGCCCATCCATCTCTAGGATAAACTAGAAGCTATCCCCAGAATAGGAAATTTGCTTTGTCAAAACTCTAGTTTCTCTGAGACTTCTTTAAGACCTTAGAAATACATTTTCCCCAAACAACTACCCTATAAATTTAGCACTCTGAATTAGGATAGCAAAGACATTATGCTGGTAGATTATTTTCCCTGTGGATGTTCAACACTCACCTATGATTAATCTGAGATTGGCTAACTCTCCAACTCTGCTTTTATTTGTTCTACATTCCTCATTTTCTGTAAGCATATAGATTTCCATTATTATTTATTATTCATTATTATGTTTCCCTTTACCTACTGTAGAAAAATAGGAAGTGGATAGAGTAGGTGATGGTTTTTAATCCTGTGGGCACAGATTCCCATCTTGATCTTTAAATCTTCTCTTTTTTCTCCCAGTCTCTAAGCTAAATCCCAGGCTTGGGGCTTTTCAAGTTACTTGATGAATATTATACTTTCAGTGTATTTCAAAATTTTAGGGATTAACAAAGCAGCCCCGTCAATATTAGTTAGAGCAAAGCAGTGAATTTCAGTTTGTCTACATCTGCCTGCCTTCTTACTTGCAAATCAATCTGTAACTTAAAAAAATTCTGTATTTTGCCATCATTTATATACACTGAGACAGTCTGTGAAGAAGAACCTGAATATTTGATAATCATGACTAGAAATGCAGGTGTTGTGGAGTGTTCACCATGTGTCAAACTCCATAGTAGTTCTTTGCATGTAATCTCATCTTAAAATGAAATCTTTCATGACATATAGCTCTGAAATTTCAAATTTTGCTATTTCAAAAGCTCTTAAGGGTAGAGAATTTATATATAAAATTACAAATTTTATATTTTTCCAGGCTGAGCCATTGTCAGCCTGGAAAACTTGTTGTCAGAAAAAATTAGAAATAGCTTTACAGACCAAATTAAGAATGGAATTTGGCAATATATTTTGGTTGCCTGCCCAATACTTAATATTACTTGAAAGAATGTCTGCTTTTAATGAAAAATAGATTTGTGAAACAAAAGAAAATTTGAATTTTCCCCTTGATCAAAATTAAGGATATAGATAAAGGATAAGGCTGCAGTTTGCATATATATTTTTTTCTCTGAACTCAACACATTCTATGTCTTGAAAAGGAGTCCCCATATTTTACTCCTCTCCAGCCTATCCAAGACTGGCCCTGAGTGAAACTGTGAAGGGGCTGAAGATTATTTTCAAATACCCTACTAAGGACATATAATGCCTCTAGAGTCAGGGAGAGCACTAAATAAATCTTTCTGAGCTCTAGCTCCTCATCTGTAAAATGAAGATAATATTACTTAGGTCCTAGGATTTTTGAGAAGTTTACATGAGATAATATATGCAAAATACCCAATATCGTGATACTTACTGAGTGGTAGCTCAATAAATGACAGTTTTTATTGTGTTTAACATATTTATTAATAAATGCAAGTTCCCTTACCCCATTTCTTTTCCTTTAGTGCCCAAAAATGTAACTAGAAGAAAGAAGTGAAAGGAAAGGAAAAAGTTTAGGAATAAAGAGACTGGGCATTTTAGCTTTAGACTGATGAAAAGGCAGAGAATCCTGGATCTGTGTCTCTGTTAAGCAATTTTCTGTTTCTACGCAAAACAAAGCAAAAAACAGCAGACAAACCAACAAACAAAAATACACAAAAACAGCTTTGTAGCATGACAGAATATTTAATGATAATAACCAGTAAATTTGCATCATAGTTAACATTATAAAATAAATTTCCATGATTCAAAATGGAAAGGGCATCTCAATTTTAATTCCAATAATTTTAGAAATTTTGATGACCAGATTTCTTTGTTGTTGTTGTTGTTGTTGTCATGGTGGTGGTGGATCTTTATCTAGATAAAGGGGGCTGAATGCATGCATCAGTTACAGGATGGTCTTTTTAATAGAACTGAACCTTTTCCTGAGCACATGCCAGCATGAGGTGCAGGCTAAAGAAAGAGACCAGCTTTTATAAAACTGGTAATTAAATTTGGTTCATTGCATTCCACCCATTTTCTCCATTTTTTGGATCAGAGCTGTAGTTTGGATTGAGTTCAGAGGGAGAGGTTTTTCAGAAGTTGTATTGTTTATATGATTTCAGGAATTTGTGTAAACCCATGTGCTGTTTGCTGCAGCCTCCTTTTATTCACACTCCTTTTAGACTAAAGTCCAAGTCCTTTTAATGTGGCCCATCAGGCTTCTTCTCTGTTTGTAGCAGCATCTCTCACCATCTTCCCCCTCGAGCCATGTGACTCGGCACTTCTCAACTTCTTTCAGTTCTTTGAACCTGTCATATCTTCTTCTCCATCTAGGCCTTCACATGCTCTTCCCTCTGCTGGGAAAACACTTCTACATCCTCTTTGCTTTGCCTTGCCCACTCATCTTTCTGATCTCAGCTTACTAGTCCCTTCCTCCAGGAAGCTTTCTCTAACCTCAAGCAGGATCTGGTCTCCTTCTCTGTGTGTACATATTTACATTATAAAACATAACAGACTGGGCTACTATTGGTTGTATGTAGCGAGCAAAATGGAATCTCTCATGTCAAGTAGGAGCCTGTGTCAAGCAATGACGCGAACAGTTAAAGGTGCTGCAGCTGGGAGATACCCCTGGGACCAACGTGACCTGACACCCCAGAACTGATAAGAAGCAGAACCAGAGGAGGTCTGCGGGGACCAGAAACCAGTTAAATCCCTCTGGCAGCAAACCATCAGACTCTTCAGACCTGATCCCTCTATGTCTGGCCACTTAGAAAAGGCAACTGTGATTTAACTTTGCTTTATTATTGAATAAAGCTGACATTGTGGAAAGACACAACTTGTGTGTGTGCACGTGCTTTCATAGTGTGCTGATGACATCGTAACATCCACTGTTCCTGTATCCCTATGTGAGTGGAAACCATGTTCGTTTTTGTGTCTTTGTTGCCAAAAAATAGTGCCTTGTACTTAGGAGAAACTCAATAAAAGTTTTGTTAAATCAATGCACTTGATCCGTATCTTAAAGAATAAACAGGAAGTTTGTGAAGGTATTGCTGGCCCAATTATAGGTTTTATTTGCCCCTTAGCTATTCTTAGTCCTTTCTTCCCACACCTCTAGTACATCTTTTTCTGAAATGTGGGTTTTAAGTGAAATGTTAAGGACCTTCACAGACAGGTCTGTTTATTGGTATTGTTAGCTTAAATTTATAATGTATATAATGAGAAGGCAAAATAGCTGCAACGTTAAGTGCCAGATTTGGAGGTAAGTGAAACTGTATTTAAATCTACCCTTACAGGTGGTGATTCTCAACAGATTACCTTATCTATGCAAGACTTTGTTTCATCCTCTATAAAGTCAGAATGATAATGCATAAATTATGGGATTTCATGACAATTTCATGAAATGCCTTATGTGTAATTGATTTATTGAACATAATAGGCTCAATAGTGCATGAACACAAAGTCACTTAACTTCTCTTTTTCTTTCCAGCATTCCTTTAAAATTGTTCTGTTGAGTCTTTCATTTCCCCTGGATGAACTCTCAAGCAGATAGCCACAGGTTTTCTGAGCATTCTTAAGTGTTAACACATACTCTTAGTATTCAGGTAAAGTCCAGTCCATTTTAATTTCAAAACTTGCCTTTCTCATTTAATTCTGAGCTTTTTCCTGTGCCCAGCTTGAGGTTGCCTCAGGTTAGAAAACCATGGTCGGGAGGAGGTTCTGGTGAACTTGCCCAATATTGTCCCATGTTTCTCTTTTCCTCCCCTTCCCCTCATTGACCATTCTGCTCTTTCAGGGTGGAGCCTGGGCAAGGGAAGACAGTGAAAGAAGAGTTCTTTCTTGCTAGCATGGTTTATCTTGTATTGGTGCCTTGCTGATGTGGCAGAAGAAAATATTGGCCATTTCTTTTTTGGGCTCTTTTTTTTTTGTTTGGTTTTCAGAGGATCTCGGTTCTGGGGATCTTCCATCTGCTATTCCCTGAGTCTTCATGGCTGGCTCTTTAGGAGCTCTCTCAGCCCATTTCTGTCTACTCCAAACACCTTTTTTTGCAGGCACCATATCCCTCTAAGTCTACCTTTGGACAGGATTCTATTCAAGTTGACCCAAGTCTGGGTCCTCTATTTAGTGCCTACATTTTTCCTTGTCCTTGACACTCTAGAAATTCTCAGAATGCAAGTTGTTCTTTTTTTTTATGTTATGTTAATCACCATACATTACATCATTAGTTTTTGATGTAGTGTTCCATGATTCATTGTTGGCGTATAACACCCAGTGCTCCATGCAGAATGTGCCCCCTTTAATACCCATCACCAGGCTAACCCATCCTCCACCCCCCTCCCCTCTAGAACCCTCAGTTTGTTTTTCAGAGTCCATCATCTCTCATGGTTCATCTCCCCCTCTGATTCCCCCCTTCATTCTTCCCCTCCTGCTATCTTCTTCTTCTTTAATGTATTATTTGTTTCAGAGGTACAGATCTGTGATTCAACAGTCTTGCACAATTCACAGTGCTCACCATAGCACATACCCTCCCCAATGTCTATCACCTAGCCAAACCATCCCTCTCACCCCCCACCACTCCAGCAACCCTCAGTTTGTTTCCTGAGATTAAGAATTCCTCATATCAGTGAGGTCATATGCTACATGTCTTTCTCTGATTGACTTATTTCGCTCAGCATAATACTCTCCAGTTCCATCCATGTTGTTGCAAATGGCAAGATTTCATTCCTTTTAATGGATGCATAATATTCCATTGTATATATATACCACTTCTTCTTTATCCATTCATCTGTCGATGGACATCTTGGCTCTTTCCACAGTTTGGCTGTTGTGGACATTGCTGCTATAAACATCAGGGTGCACGTACCCCTTCGGATCCCTACATTTGTATCTTTGGGGTAAATACCCAGTAGTGCAATTGCTGGATCGTATGCTAGCTCTATTTTCAACTTTTTGAAGAACCTCCATACTGTTTTCCAGAGTGGTTGCACCAGCTTGCATTCCCACCAACAGTGTAGGAGGGTTCCCCTTTCTCTGCATCCCCGCCAATATCTGTCATTTCCTGACTTGTTAATTTTAGCCATTCTGACTGGTGTGAGGTGATATCTTATTGAGGTTTTGATTTGGATTTCCCTGATGCCGAGCGATGTTGAGCACTTTTTCATGTGTTTGTTGGCCATTTGGATGTCTTCTTTAGAAAAATATCTGTTCATGTCTTCAGAATGCAAGATGTTCTTAACATGACCTCATCTTTTCTCTGTCATGCCATGCTGTTCCAAACAACTTCTAGCCCTCAGATTTTTTGGGGGGTGGTGGATGTAAGTTAGGTACCAGTCCAAATTCTTCCCCAAACTTTAGAGGATACATGTCAAGATTTCTGAAACCTAGTTTATTTGAATGGGGTAAGGGGAGGGAAAATATGGCATCTTGAGATGCTCTTGCTAAAGAAACATCTACTTTCCAGCATCTTCCCTTCAGTCATCAAGAATCCCTGGTTGTTTATGCCCTCTAGGTGGCTCAAGGTTAGCTGAACCTGTTTGCTAGACCACCTGTTAGATCTTCTGATATCTCTCTTTAGAATTTTAGGTACTCATCACCATCTGGTTTCAGGCTTCTGGCTCCAGCCCAAATTAACATGATGGGAAAACATCCATTTGCTATCCTGTTGCACATGTAAAGTTTACATGTAATATAGTTAATTAATAAGAGGTTGTAGTAATTATCTTGTTATTAAAGCAAATCAGATGTGTCAGCATCAGTCATACTGAGTCATTCTCCCTTTTAAGGGTAGTGGGAAGATTTAAGAGCCGGACATTAAATAAAATGAAAGATGAAAGAGAACTATGTCTACTATGCCATAAACACCAACCTAGTATCTTCCCACACTTGTTAGAAAAGGAAGTAGCAGGAAAGGATTTCAAAGGATTTCCATGTCCTTCAATATGTTGGGATTTAATTCCACATGCTATTTCTTTAGTCTGGAATCCCTTCCACCTATTTTTTTGTCCATTTGCCTAGGAAATTGCTATTTATTTTTTAAGATATAGCAAATGTTTTGCCATATTTTGAAGCTTTTCCCATTCTACCTCCAGAGTTGGTCTTGCTTCATCCTCATAGTGTTCCATGCAGACCTTTATTTTGACACTTGGCAGGATGTATTATACATTTTTGTCTTTGTGAGATTCTTAAGAATAAGAACCATACCTTATTGTTTCTCAGGTAGCTAGTATAGTCGAGAGGACCCAAGTTGGCTTTCAACTAATATTTATAGAATAAAACGTATCCCAGCTAATTTGCTTATGTCAGGTCTCTAAAATCAGAATGTTAAATACAAGTTGGAATATACAATAGAGTTTTGACTAATGTAATATTGGTGGAAATTTCATGGTTAGACTGAAATCTACTATGAGAGATATTATTTGATGTTTCTGATATAACCATACTTTCTACCTTTCCTATCAAGAAGGATTTAAGCCCATCCCAACCTTAGAAACCACTTCAGGCATGCCAGCAATGCTTTTTAATAAGCAGAACTAAGATATGAAAACCTTGTTTTACACAACAGATAGCTTAGAGGGAGATATTTTCTACTTTATTTTTAAGTGCTTCCTCTTTTTTAAAAAGATTTTATTTATTCATTTGAGAGAGAGAGAGAGTGAGAGAGAGCACAAATGGGAAGGAGAGGGAGAAGCAGGCTCTCCACAAGCAGTGAGCCTGATGTGGGGCTCAATACCAGGACCCTGAGATCATGACCTGAGCCAAAGGCAGATGCTTAACTGACTGAGCCACCCAGGCACCCCTATTTTCTACTTTTGATACAGTATTAGTGACATAGTTTATTTATATTATGACCTTCATTGTTATTTAGATCAATGTAAATAATAAACTTAACATTCGCAAAAAATGCTGTTTACAAAAACACTATTATATTCATTACCTAACTTAGTTCTTTCTACCATATAAGGTAGTGAATTTATCATCCACATTACGGGAAAATTGAAGCCCAGAGAGTTTAATTACTTGCCCAACATCATGTAAGTAACAAGTAATTCTTAGGTTCATTATTCAAATCAATTTTACTGACTCAAGGTCTCATGTTCTTTTTGTTTTCTAAGACTCAATTTATATGTTATCCAATTAATAACAATAGAAAGATGTACATGTGATTTAACTGGAATAGACTTACTGCATAAACCTATTTATAGGTACCCTTACCAGGCAACCAAAAATCAATACAAGAAGTGATGTTAAAATAATTTTTAGATGTTATATCAAATTTTCATATTTATATAGCACTGAGTACTTTTTTATTGACTATATTTCCTATGCTGTACTTTTCATCTCTGTGACTTATTTATCTTATAACTGGAAACACTTAGTACTTTTTAAAGTGCTTCAATTTCTCAGCTACTTCTCACAATAATCCAAGCTCTCAGGCTTAGTCTTCCTTCATTATTTAATTAACTCATAAATATTCTAAAAATAGACATAGATTCAAGTATTTTGTGACATTTCACAATACAGAAACTTGATTATAAGGTTCTGAGAATTTGAAACCATAAATTACAATGCCATTTATAGCTTAGATAGACATTTTTGTGGTAAAGCTATCATCCATCCAATCATTCACTAATTAATTGTGCTTCTTCCATAGTTCAGGAACAGGCTCTAGACCTGCAGAAGACATGAAAATTGACAAAGCTTGTTTGCTTTCCAGTGTCTTATATTTGAGATTAAAATATATATGACATAAACATATATAATGCAAGAATTTAGTAGGAAAAGGTAAAAGACAAAAAGTATTGAAGTTTTGTGGAAAATTCATAATACCACCTCAGGGAATTAAGAAAGACTTTAGAGGAAAGAAGGCATTGGGATGGGACCCTGAATGATAGAGGCAAGTGAAAAGAAAGTGGAAGAATCTCCTAGTCTCATTAAATAGTAAGATCAAAAGCAAAATAAGAAAGCCCAGGCCAAATTCTGGAAATGATTGGTTGAATTATGGAATGTATTAAAAGGAGTAGAGGGAAATAGGTCTCACAAGGTATTTGAGGCCAGATAGTGAAAAGTCTTGAACATCAAGTAAGGAGGTAGATTTTACTCAGTGTACAGTGGGGAGCTACTGGAGAATTTTGATTAGGAGAGCATCACAAGTTGGGAGCTGTAATTTGTACATTTTTGATTTTTAAAATGTGGAAGAGGTATCAATCCAAGTGATCATAATTATAGTTCTGACAATGCCTCTTCTTATGTGTTTCAATGTTTTCTATAATCTTTGGGAAAAAGTAAAGACTTCTTAGCATTCCTGGGATGATCCCATGTTCTTCATCTTTGCTACCTTTTCACATGCCCTTCCCTTATTCCAAGATGCCCTTGGCTCTCTCACTCAAGACACTTTCACATGCACTATTTTCTCTGCCAGGAAAATGCTTCCTCTGTCTTCTTACTTGACCAATTTCAAGAATATGTGTAAACTTTATTGCTTTAGGGAGATCTTTTTGTCCTCTGCTAAAATCCCTCTTTTATATGTCCCTATAGCGTCATGAACTTTTGCTCTGATGCTTACTGCATTTTATTGTAATTAGTTGTTTCACTGTGTGTCTTTCCAGTTAGACTACAAGCTCTGTGGGAGCAGAAACAGTGTCTGTCTTTTTGAATCATGTACCCCTAGCATAGTGCTTGGTCCGCAGGGGTTGCTCTAAAACTATTTGTGGAATAAATGTGTGTATATATGTATACCACATATAAAAGGCTAAAGATGCTAATAACAACAACAAAAAAAACATTTTACAAGTTACCTGGTATGTTCTTCTTTATATAGATTAAAATTACCAAGATTTTTCATTGAGCAGAGTCAGAGCATATATTCTTCTGTCCATGGTGCTAAATATTAATATTTTACTCCTGAGAACTCTTATTTCTCTGGGAATTACAGGACAGGAAATGGGCTCCTTTTCTCTTCTGCATGAATTTGCATATATGTGTCTCCTTTCATCATCACCATCATTACTACCATCATCATCACTATATCATCACCATCATCATCACCACCACCACCACCATCATCATCATCATCATCACTGCTTTCATTTTCTAAGTACCTGCAATATTCCAATCTCTTTGCCAAAAATTTTGTCTCTCTTATTTCACTTACTTTGAACAATATGAGATAGTCTCTGTTTTATGTAATGTTATAGATGAAAAAATGACACATTACAGAGATTAAGTAGCTTGCTCAAAATCACAGCTAAGTGGCAAAGTTGGAATTGAAACGGAGGTCTCAGAGATCCCTGAAACTGCTCTTAAACACTGGGTAATATGGCTTCCATCAATGCAGTCATTTATCAGCTCAACACCACAACTCTGCTCTTCCTGGTAATTCTAGCTAAGAGCAATATCTTCCTATTCTGAATGCCCATGACATTCTTTACTATGTCTATCAAATTTCACAGTTTATAAATCACTTTCACATACTTGATTTCATGTAATAGCCAATGTGTAAAATTAGTGTGGTTGATGGCCCAATTCACATCTTACATATAAGAAAACCATAGGTCAGAAGTTAGATGTCCAAGGTCATGCAGTAATTGATAGATAATCCAGATGCCCACATTCTTGGACAGATTTACTTTTTCCACTATGCTTTCAACATGTCTGTTTAGATAAACTTGTTTGCATATAGTTTAATGGATACAAAAATTAGAGGGAGAAGCATGAACATTTTCCTTTTCACCCCACTAATACAACAAAACTGATTTATTTATCTTGTATTTCCCTCAGTTTGTAGATGAGGCAGCAGCTGCTAATTTCTGACCTAATACCAATTCTACCCTCACCTTTACTAATAGAGCTCAGAGTTTTATTGGATGGGGGCAGCATGGCAGCTATAAAGTCCATACCTAAGCCTCCCTTATAGACATGGGTGGGCAGCGCATGTGAGCTAGCAAATTGGGGAAAATATTGTTTTGTTTAATGTATCACATGGGCTGTACCAAACAGTGATAATGGGTATTTTTTTGATGACAATCTGTATGTGAAAGGATTGTTATCTGATTTTGAAATTGTTAAAATTAAGGCTCAGAGAGGTCAGAAGACTTGCTCTAGGTCACATAGCTTGTAGGGAACCTAGGACTTAGATTATTAACCTTAAATCCATTCCAGTTATATTTTCTCTCTTTTTCTGTCTCTCTGTCTATGTCTCCATCTCTTTTTGTCTCTCTGTTTCTGTCTCTCTCTTTACTCTTTTGGTACTTTTAAAGAAAGTTTTAAAATGACATTGGGTTTAGAATTTAATTTTCACAGGGTCTGTAGAATTATTTCTTCAGCACTATTTGTACTCAACTATATGCCTCTATGGACATATCTGTGTATACCAGTGGCTATTAGAAAATGATTTTGAGGGTGCTTGGGTGGCTCAGTCAGTTAAGCATCCAACTCTTGATTTTAGCTCAGGTCATGGTCTCAGGGTGGTGAGAATGGGCCCCGTGTCAGGTTCCATGCTCAGCATGGAGTCTGCTTGAGATTCTCTTTCTCCCTCTGTCCTTCCCCCTGCTCTCTCTCTCTTAAAATGAATAAAAATCTTTAAAAAAAGAAAGAAAATGGTTTTGTAATATGTTTTTTTCTACAGAAAGATAGAAAAATTATTTAGTGTTTCCTCTGGCATGGTTGATCAAAATTCATTTTTTATAATTGGTAGTTTAGAAAAGTTCAAGTTAGCTATATAACTCATTATTGGCACAGCCACCTATACAACTTCCTTCACATTTTCTTACTTAGAGACAAACCCTGGCGGCATTTCACCTTGCTTTTTTAAAAATTTATTTATTTTTATTTAAATTCATTTAACATATAATGTATTATTGGTTTCAGAGGTAGAGGTCAGTGATTCATCAGTCTTCTATACTACCTAATGTTCATTACATCATGTACCCTCCTTAATGCCCATTACCCAGTTACCCTATCCCCCCAACCTGCTCCCCTCCAGCAACCCAGGTTTTTTGTATCCCTGTGCATGATTCCTGCCACAGAAGCTGGGTTCACACTGTTCAGGTCCCTTTCCCTTCCTTCTGCCTGTTCGAAGTCTGTTCTATTGTCAAGGTTCCTATCAATTCCTTCAACAATTCCTCTGAGGGGTAAGATAGATGGTCTGGTCACTTGGCTGATGTCCAACAGAGACAGCTTGTGGGTGGAAGTAGAGAGGATGTGGGATTGGCATTGGCCCCTGGGAACACTACCAGGGCACAAAGGGTGACCCCCAGCAGCCTTTGGTGCCAAGCTATGACTACTGCTTCCTCCCCATGTCCATGGAATAAAAGAAAGCAAGGCTTGGAAAGGGATGTGCAAGTGGGGCTTTTTTTGATCAGCTTCAAGGGAAATCCATCTCTATAAGGAATCTAGAAGGGTGACATACTTCATTCTTGTTTAATGGCTCAATTTACCTTTCACAATCCATACAGAGGACATTTTGGACGGGGAATTGGTAGTGTTTCTCTATCCCATCATCTCCTTCCATCTCTTTCTCACTAACAGTTCACTCTTCTTTCCAGAGATGAAGCCTCTCATCTATGGAATTGCCCTCGTCTTAAGCCATATGTTTCCTTTTATCATCATTCCCACCCGGGTCCAAATTGACCTCTTTTGGTCTTGACCTCAGGCCTTGGTGACCTCAGATCAATGAGGCTGAATAAGGGTATAAAGAAAAATGATCCTCCTTGATCTGGGGCCAGAATCAAGCATCAGAACCCTTTAAAGTGTCTCTTTTCTCCTCTTTGACTTTTATAAAAACAATGTAAAATGGACAGAAGGTGAAGGTGTAAGTCCATGGATAGCTAGGCCTTAGACTCTAGGTTGGCCTGGAGAGTGAGGGAGAACTCACGTTCACAAGGTGATAGGGGCAGAACCTGGTAGGCACAAGAAAAGACCATGGTCCTCAAATAGGAAAAGGATGAATAGACAGGGATTGGAATAGGGACTTGCAGAGAAGGCTAAAACCAAAGCCTAATTAAGTGAACTGGAGCATGCAGTCATTGTAAATGGCCAGGGAACTGAGGATACTCTGGGAACCAGGGAGAAGCTGAACTTTATGGTGGAAGGTAGACATCTTGAGCAGTGAGAAACTGGGGCAACAGCAGAGAGTGAAATCAAGCAAAAGTACTACCTTCATTGAACTAAACTGTGTCTCTCTAACTCCTAATTTGAAATGTTTGGGAGCTTACATTAGATGTTAGATGCAGTGGCAGGGACATTTATGAATATTTTACTTTGCTTGATTCTCAGAATAATTACAGGTGATGCTATTGCCCCCATCCTTTCAGATGAAAAAAAAAGCACAATTTGGGATTCTTGATTTCAGCCAGAAAGTGCTATGTTAAAGTAATATGAGAAAATATGATGAAGCAGCAGTTTCCTTTTTACCCTGATCATTTTAGATAGGAACACTGTCACTATCTTTCTGAGATTTCATAAGAAACCAGAATTCTTAGAAAAAAAAATCCAGTCCAGTCACTATCTGATGCCTGGAAGTAGTTTTTCCTTAACACCATGCCAAAGAAGATTTTTGTTCAATAAGCTGTTGCTATGCTAGCCTTAGCCCCAGGATCAAACACTTTACATGTATTGGCCCTGGGAGGGTGCCCATACCCTCAAATGTTTGGTTTAGTAAAAGCTAGTGTTTGAACTCAATGATGGGGTCATCTGCTTGATCATAGTTAAGATTAACATAGGCTGGGGATGAGATCAAGAATTCACAGCTCTCCCTTACATTCTCTGTCTACCCTAAAAATTGAGTATTGAGAGATGAACCTGGGTTGTCTTTAGAATAAATCTATGCAGTGAGCAAAGTTTTTGGTTAGTCTATGGCCTGATCCCTTGTAAAATTATCAAAACTTGAATAGCAGAATTGAAACATTTGGAAGACAGAGAGATTATGAAAATCTTGAGGTTTTCTCATCCATCTGGCTACTTCTTCATAGTCATATTATCAGGGAATTGAAAGTCACAAATGTCAAAATATTTTTTTTCTAGGTAGATTTTTTTTCTCTTGAGCAGAAAATCATTTTGTCAGGATACCTAGCACTGTGTTGATGAATGAAAGTTGCTAGATTACAGTATACACCTCTGTGCAACAAAGTGTATAGCAATATAAAGTTACTCATATAACGAGGGAAAAACCCAATGGAAAATTTGGAACACTAGTAGTTCTGTTCTCAAGCTCTATCAGAAGTTGTTTGCCTCCATCCAGTAATTTGGGGTGTTTAATAGTAAGCAAAAAAGGAACTCAATCAGGACACTAACATGTCTTTATCCTTGGACTGAATTTTTCCCCTGCTTAGAAAAATAGCTCCCTCAAGATTAAGATAATGAGCCAGAACTGTGTGGTAGTGTAAAAGGGTCATGGGGTAGGTTAGATCTTTAAAAAATGTCTCTGAACTTCAAGACTTGGTTTTATAATTTCTAAACTTTGGAAGCAGTGTGTTCAACATATTATGCTATTCAGACCTCCCTGTGACAGATTTTTTTTTTTTTTAATCTGGGGAGCTAAATGACTACTTTATAGCCAGGGAACATTTTTCCCATCACAGTAATAATTACAAAATTATAATGATGTCAGAAGACAGTTGGTGAATATCTGAGATGAGAGAAAGAAGGGATTAGTAGAATATTACATACATAAATCATCTTAAACTCAAGCTATTCTGGAAGCTTGTTATTGACCAGTGGAAGGAAAAGAAAAAAAAAAAAAAGATTAGGTAGAGAGAGGGCAGAGACATTTATAAGGTTACAGGAATGGCCTCTAAAGGTTATCCATCTTTGTCCAATATAGAGTCAACACAGAATCATGACAAATGCATGCTTTTATCCTAGCTGGAGTAGATATCCAAGGTGGCACAATCTCACATGAGATATATGACAATAAGACATTTATGGTATTAGTAATACTTTTATTTGGGTAGACGGCAGCATTGGTTTCCAGGTACTTAGAAGGTTTGAAGTAGCATCAGAGAGAAGCTAAAAGTTTAGGAAGCAAGGGCCAACTTTCTGGAGAGAGGTACTCTACAGCTTAGTAGAGAGTCTAAGCAATATTCAACCCAGCTGGAAATGAAGCTAGATCTCCAGGCTCAGCAGAGTTCTTAAGTGCGAGATAGGAATTATAAAGCCAAAATCTAGTTAGATGCATTGAACCAGCATAGCAAGGAGAAGAAAAAGCTTCCACAAGCTATGGAAACTATCCAGTATAGTAGGCACACAATGAATTCCTGAATTCCCCTTGCTGCTGAGGCTGACTTTCTACAAGACTCCTGGATCTGAAAGGAGTCTTGTTTTTGAAAGATTTTAGGACTTAAAATTACTGTTTTTCAAGATTTATTTTTAAAGGTCTTGTACCACTGTCTCCTATCTACCTTCTCTTCCCATATTCTAAAGGAACTTCTTCCCCCTCCCCCCAAAATAAATAAAATAAATAAAGGGGCTTTTCCCTATATTTTTCTGTAGAAGTTTTATAGTATTTTTTGTTTGTTTTGTTTTGTTTTTGTTTTGTTTTTTTATTTTATCATGTTATGTTAGTCACCATACATTCCATCATTAGTTTTTGATGTAGTGTTCCATGATTCATTGTTTGCGTATAACACCCAGTGCTCCATTCAATACATGCCCTTCTTAATACCCATCCCCCCATGCTCCCCTAAAACCCACAGTTTGTTTCTCAGAGTGCATAGTCTCTCATGGTTCAACTCCCCCTCTGATTTCCCCCCCCTTCATTTTCCCCTTCCTACTATCTTTTTTTTTTTTTAAACATATAATGTATTATTTGTTTCAGAGGTACAGGTCTGTGATTCATCAGTTTTACACAATTCAGAGGGCTCATCATAGCACATGCCCTCCCCAATGTCCATCACCCAGCCACCCTATCCCTCCCACCCCCCCAACTCCAGCAACCCTCAGTTTGTTTCCTGAGATTAAGAATTCCTCATATCAGTGAGATCATATGATACTTGTCTTTATCTGATTGACTTATTTTGCTTGGCATAATACCCTCTAGTTCCATCCACGTCATTGCAAATGGCAAGATTTCATTTTTTTTTTTTTTTTTTTTTTTTTTTTTTTGATGGCTGATTATATTCCATTATATATATATATATACCACATCTTCTTTATCCATTCATCTGTTGATGGACATCTTGGCTCTTTTCATAGTTTGGCTATTGTGGACATTCCTGCTATAAACATCAGAGTGTACATACCCCTTCGGAACACTACATTTGTATCTTTGGGGTAAATACCCTGTAGTGCAATTGCTGGGTCATAGGATAGCTCTATTTTCAACTTTCTGAGGAACCTCCATACTGTTTTCCAGAGTGGCTGCACCAGCTTGCATTCCCACCAACAGGATAGGAGGGTTCCCCTTTCTCCGCATCCTCGCCAACATCTGTTGTTTCCTGACTTGTTCATTGTAGCCATTCTGACTGGTGTGAGGTGGTATCGCATTGAAGTTTTGATTTGGATTTCGCTGATGCCGAGTGATGTTGAGCACTTTTTCATGTGTCTGTTGGCCATTTGGATGTCTTCTTTGGAAAAATGTCTGTTCATATCTTCTGCCCGTTTCTTGATTGGATCATTTGTTCTTTGGGTGTTGAGTTTAAGAAGTTCTTTATAGATTTTGGATACTAGCCCTTTATCTGATATGTCATTTGCAAATATCTCCTCCCATTCTGTCGGTTGTCTTTTGGTTTTGTTGACTGTTTCTTTTGCTGTGCAAAAGCTTTTTATCTTGATGAGGTCCCAATAGTTCATTTTTGCCCTTGCTTCCCTTGCCTTTGACGATGTTTCTAGGAAGAAGTTGCTGCGGCTGAGGTCGAAGAGGTTGCTGCCTGTGTTCTTCTCTAGGATTTTGATGGACTCCTGTCTCACATTGAGGTCTTTCAACCATTTGGAGTCTATTTTTGTGTGTGGTGTAAGGAAATGGTCCAGTTTCACTCTTCTGCCTGTGGCTGTCCAATTTTCCCAACACCATTTGTTGAAGAGACTGTCTTTTTTCCATTGGACATTCTTTCCTGCTTTGTCGAAGATTAGTTGACCATAGAGTTGAGGGTCCATTTCTGGGCTCTTTATTCTGTTCCACTGATCCATGTGTCTGTTTTTGTGCCAGTACCATACTGTCTTGATGATTACAGCTTTGTAATAGAGCTTGAAGTCCGGAATTGTGATGTCGCCCTCTATGCTTTTCTTTTTTAACATTCCTCTGGCTATTTGGGGTCTTTTCTTGTTCCATACAAATTTTAGGATTACTTGTTCCATTTCTTTGAAAAAAGTGGATGGTATTTTGACAGGGATTGCTTTAAATGTGTAGATTGCTTTAGGTAGCATTGGCATTTTCACAATATTTGTTCTTCCAATCCATGAGCATGGAACGTTTTTCCATTTCTTTGTGTCTTCCTCAATTTCTTTCATGAGTATTTTATAGTTTTCTGAGTACAGATTCTTTGCCTCTTTGGTTAGATTTATTCCTAGATATCTTATGGTTTTAGGTACAATTATAAATGGGATCGACTCCTTAATTTCTCTTTCTTCTGTCTTGTTGTGGGTGTATAGGAATGCCACTGACTTCTGTGCATTGATTTTATATCCTGCCACTTGACTGAATTTCTGTAAGAGTTCTAGCAGTTTTGGCGTGGAGTCTTTTGGGTTTTCCACATAAAGTATCATATCATCTGCCAAGAGTGAGAGTTTGACTTCTTTGCCGGTTTGGATGTCTTTGATTTCTTTTTGTTGTCTGATTGCTGTGGCTAGGACTTCTAATACTATGTTGAATAGCAGTGGTGATAGTGAACATCCTTGGTGTGTTCCTGACCTTAGAGGAAAAGCTCTCAGTTTTTCCCCATTGAGAATGATATTCACTGTGGGTTTTTCATAGAAGGCTTTTATGATATTGAGGTATGTACCCTCTATGCCTATACTCTGAAGAGTTTTGATCAAGAAAGGGTGCTGTACTTTGTCAAATGCTTTTTCTGCATCTATTGAGAGGATCATATGGTTCTTGTTCTTTCTTTTATCAATGTATTGTATCACATTGATTGATTTGTGGTTGTTGAACCAACCTTGCTGCTCAGGAATAAATCCTACTTGGTCGTGGTGAATAATCCTTTTAATGTACTGTTGGATCCTATTGGCTAGTATTTTGGTGAGAATTTTGCATCCATGTTCATCAAGGATATTGGTCTGTAATTCTCCTTTTTGTTGGGGTCTTTGTCTGGTTTGGGGATCAAGGTAATGCTGGCCTCATAAAACGAGTTTGGAAGTTTTCCTTCCATTTCTATTTTTTGGAGCAGTTTCAGAAGAATAGGTATTAATTCTTCTTGAAATGTTTGGTAGAATTCCCCTGGGAAGCCATCTGGCCCTGGGCTCTTGTTTGTTGGGAGAATTTTGATGACTGCTTCAATTTCCTTAGTGGTTATAGGTCTGTTCAGGTTTTCTATTTCTTCCTGGTTCAATTCTGGGCATTGATACATCTCTAGGAATGCATCCATTTCTTCCAGATTACCTAATTTGCTGTAACAAATTCCCCCAAAACCAGGGGGAAAAGAAAGGGAAAGAAAGAAAAAAAAATAAAGAATATGAGCAAATATGATCAGGCTGGTGAATAGATCAGTGCCACACACTAGATTTTGGGCTAATTCTGTCTGTTAGAAGAAAGCGCCTCCCAAAATTTTAAAGAAATAAAAACTTATATATTTACAAAAATAAGGGTAAATACAATGAAGGGATGGAATATGATGGTAAAGATGAAAATTATAAAAGATTTTATAAAAGGAATTGATAAGAGAAGAAGTTGGTTGAAAAGAGAAAGAAGAGAAATTTAAAAAAAAGGGGGGAGAGAATGCGATCAGGGAAGAGACTAGAACAAAGCCATACACTAGAGATTTAGGGTATATTTTGATCTGTTAGAAGAAACTGTATCCCAAAATTTTAAAGAGAGAACAGCTTATATATATGTGTGTGTGTGTGTGTGTGTGTGTATTATACTCAATGATGAAATGTTGAAAGCTTTTTCTCTAAGATCAGGAACAAGGCAAGGATGTTCACTATCACCACTTCTGTTCAACATAGTATTGGAAATACTAATCTAAGCAATTAGTCAAGAAAAATAGATAAAAAGGTATCCAAATCAGAAAGAAAGAAGTAAAATCATCTTTGTTTGTAGATGATCTTATTTATAGAAAAATCCTAAAGACTCCACAAAAAAAACTAAAAAACTGTTAGAACTACAGTAAATTTAATAAAAGAGAGATATATATGTATATATATATATACACACACACACAAGAAATAAGGTTAACTACAATGAAGGGATAGAATATGACCCTTCCAGAAAGTGGTCGCTTTTCTGTTCAGAGTTGCTGCTATTCTTTTCTTCAATCTCCTGTTGAGTTTCTAGGTGTTCAGAATGGTTTGATACCTATCTAGCTGAATTCCTGGGACCAGAAGAAATTTAGGTCTCCTACTCCTTCACCATCTTGCTACTCCTCCAGTTTTATAGTTTTAAATTGTATGTTTAAGCTTAATCCATTTTGAGTTACTTTTTGTGTATGGTGTAAGATAAGGCTTCATTTTCTTTCTTCTGTGTGTCATTATCCAATTATCCCAGCATCATTTGTTAAAGAGATTATCCTTTCACCATTGAGTAGTCTTGGCTCTTTTATCAAATATTAGTTGACTGTATATATGTGAGGGTTTTATTTTGGGATCTTGATTGTGTTAAATTGATTTGTCTTTTTTTATGTCAGTACCACACTATTTTGATTACTGTAGCTTTGTAGTATAGTTTGAAATCAGGACGTATAACACCTCCAGCTTTGTACTTCTTTCTTAGGATTGCTTTGTTTATTTAGGCTCTTTTATGGTTCCATTGAAACTCTAGGATTGTTTTTCTATTGTTTTTAAAAAGTGCCATTGGAATTTTGATAGGGATTTCTTTGAATCTATAGATGGCTTTGTGTGGTACGGACATGTCAAAAATATTAATTCTTCTGATCCATGAATAGGAGATACTTTTCCATTCATTTGTGCCTTCTTTAATTTTTTCATCAAAGTCTTACAGTTTTTGGTGTACAGATCTTTCACCTCCTTGGTTATATTTATTCCTAATTATTTTATTGTTTTTGACGTTATTGTGAATAGTGTTGTTTTCTTTATTTTTTAGATACTTTATTGTTAGTGTGTAGAAATGTAACTGATTTCTATATGTCAGTCTTGTATACTGCTAGTTTATTAAATTTATTGTAGTTCTAACAGCTTTTTAGTTTTTTTGTGGAGTCTTTAGGATTTTTCTATAAATAAGATCATCTACAAACAAGATGATTTTACTTCTTTCTTTCTGATTTGGATACCTTTTTATCTATTTTTCTTGACTAATTACTTAGATTAGTATTTCCAATACTGTGTTGAACAGGAGTGGTGATAGTGAACATCCTTGCCTTGTTCTTGATCTTAGAGAAAAAGCTTTCAACATTTCATCATTGAGTATAATGTTAGCTATGGTCTTGTCATATACAGACTTTATTATATTGAGGTAGTTCCTTCTATACTCAATTTGTTGAGAGGTTTTATCATGACAAAATGTTGGGCAAATTATTGTGAATCATATGATTTTCATCTTCTTTCAATTAATGTGATGTATCACATTGATTTGTGTATGTTGAATTATCCTTGCATTCCAGGGATAAATCCAGCCTGATCATGGTGTATGATCTCTTCAGTGTGCTATTAAATTCACTTTGCCAGTATTTTGTTGAAAATTTTTGCATTTATATTTATCAGGGTTATTGGCTTTTAGTTTTCTTTTTTTGTAGTGCCCTTATCTGGATTTGGTATCAAGGTAATGCTGGTCTCATAAGTAAGTTTAGGAGTATCCCTCCTTTTCAATTTTTGGAAGAGGTTGAGAAGGTGTATAGTTCTTTAAATATTTGGTACAATTCACCAAGGAAATTATCTGTTTCTGGGCTTTTCTTTGTTGGGAGATTTTTGATCACTGATTCAATCTCCTTTCTCATGATGCTTCTGTTTAGGTATTATCTTTCTTTCTGACTCAGTGTTGGTAGGTTATATGTCCTAGGAGTTTATCCATTCCTTCCCGGTTACCCAATTTGTTGGCATAAAATTGGTCTTCGTAGTCTCCTATGAGTCTTTGTTTTTCTGTGGTTTTAGTCATAATGTCTTCTCTTTCATTTCTGATTTTGAGTCCTCTCTCTCTCTCTCTCTCAATTTGGTTAGTCTAGCTAAACATTGGTCTAGTTTGTTATTCCCCCCACCAAAAACCCCCCCAAAACACAAGCTCTTAGTTTTGTTGATGTTTCTTATTGTTTTTCTTTTTCTTTTTTAAAGATTTTATTTATTTATTTGAGAGAGAGAGAAAGAATGAGAGAGAGAGAGAGAGCACATGAGAGGGGGGAGGGTCAGAGGGAGAAGCAGACTCCCTGCTGAGCAGGGAGCCCAATGCGGGACTCGATCCTGGGACTCCAGGATCATGACCTGAGCTGAAGGCAGTCGCTTAACCAACTGAGCCACCCAGGCACCCTCCTATTGTTTTTCTTATCTCTATTTCATTTATTTCTGCTCTGCTCTTTATTATTTCCTTTCTTCTGCTAATTTAGGGCAGTTCTTTTTTTTCCCTCTGCTTCCTTGAGATATAAAGTTAGGGTTTTGTCTGTCTGTCTGTTTGTTTGTTTGTTTTACTTTTTTTCTTTTCTGAATGCAGGCCTCTACAGTTATCAACTTCCCTGTTAGAACTGTTCTTGTTGCATCATATTTGTTCTGGTATGTTGTGTTCCATTTTCATTTGTTTTGTAATATTTTTTGATTTTCCTTATGATTTCTTTGTTGGCTCATTACTTGCTCAGGAGTGTGCTTGTTAATCTCTACATATTTGTGAATTTTCCAGCTTTCCTCCTGTTATTAATTTTTAGTTTCATACCATTGTGATTGTAAAAGATACTTGGCATGACTTCAATTTTCTTAAATTTGTAAAGGCTTGTTTCATGAATTAACATATCATCCATCCTGGAGAAATGTGTGCCTAAGAAGAATGTGTATTCTGCTGCTGTTGAATGGAATGTTCTGCATATGTCTGTTAGATCCATTTGGTCTAAAGTATAGTTTAAGATTTTCATTTCTATATTGATTTTCTGTCTGGATGATCTATCCATTGTTGAAAAAGTGGGGTTTTGAAGTTTCCTACTCTTTTTGTATTGTTTTCTATTTCTCCCTTCAGAACTGTTACTCTTTGCTTAATATATTTAGGTCCTCTGATGTTGGATATTTATATATTTATAATTGTTATATCTTCATGATGAATTAAACTCTTTATGTTATAATAACCTTCTTTGCCTCTTGTTACAGTTTTTTTTTACCTTAGTCTATTTTGTTTAATATAAGTATAGCTGCCCTACTTTCTTTTTTGTTCTGTTTGCGTGGAATATCTTTTTTTCATTCCTTCCTTTTGAGCCTATGTGGACCCCTAAAGCTGAAGTGGGTTTCTTGTAGGCAGCATATAGTTGGGTCTTTTTTCTTTTTTTTAATTCAGTCACTCTATATCCTTCAATTGGAGAACTTAATCCATTCATATTTAAATAAGTATTGATAGTAAGGACTTATTAATAACCTCTTATTTGTTGTTTTCTGGCTGTTTTATAATTTCTTTGTTCATTTCTCTCTTTTTGTCTTTCTTAATGAATTGATGATTTTCTCTGGTGATATGTTTTGATTTCTTTTTCTACCTTTTGTAAATCTACTGTGGTTTTTTGCTTTGTGGTTACCATGGAACCTACATAAACAATTTATAGTTATAATAATTTATTTTAAACTGATAACTACTTAACTTTAATTGCATACAAAAACTCTACCCTTTTACTCCTCCACTGACATTTTATTTTGATGTAATAATTTACATCTTTTAGTATTGTGCATCTATAAACAAATTATTGGAGCTATAGTTATTTTTTAAAATATTTTATTTATTCATTTGAGAGAGAGAGAGAGCAGGAGAGAGAGGGAGAGAGAATCTGAAGCAGACTGTGCACTGAGCACAGATCCTGATGTGGGGTTCAATCCACAACTGTGAGATCATGAACTGACCATAAACCAAGAGTCAGTTGCTTAACTGGCTAAGCCACCTGGTTGCCCAGAGCTATAGCTAATTTTAATATTTTTATTCTTTAACCTTTATATGAGAGTTAAGTGACCAACACACCACCATATTACAGTATTGGAATATTTTGAATTTGACTATATACTTACCTTTATTAGGATGTTTCATATTTTCATATGCTTTCATATTACTAATTAGCATCCTTTAATTTCAACATGAAGAATTCCTTTTAGTATTTCTTATAAGGCACGTCTAGTGGTGCTAAACTCCCTCACTTTTTGTTTGGGAAAACCTTATCTTTCCTTCATTTCTGAAGGACAGCTTTACTGGGGAAAGTAAGTACTCTTGGTTGGTATGGTTGTTATTGTTTCTTTTAAGCACTTTGAATATATCATTCCAGTCTCTCTTGGGCTGCAAGTTTTCTGCTGAGAATTCTACTGATAGTTTATAGTTTCTCTTGCTGCTTTCAAAATTCTTTCGCTGCCTTTGATTTTAGACTTTTATTACAATGTGACTTGGAGAAGATCTTTCATGGTTGAAACTTTTTGGGGATCTGTGAGTCAGTGAGTCATGAACTTGGATATCTAGAACTTTCCCCACTTTGAGAAATTCTCAGCCATTTTACACTTAAATAAGCTCGCCCCCCAACCCCCACCTTGTCCTTCTCTTTTCCTTCTGGGACTCTGATAATGTGGAGATTGTTTCTCTTAATGCTATCCATAATTTATGTATCTTTCTTTACATTTTTAAAATTTCTTTTTCTTCTCCTCTCGGATAATTTCAAATAACTTATCTTTAAATTTGCTGATTTTTTTTTCTTTTGTTTGCTTGAATCTGCAGTTGAAGTTTTCTATTGAATTCTTTGGTTCTGTCATTGTAGCCTTCAGCTCTGGGATTTCTGGGGTTTTTGTTTGTTGTTGTTCTTTTTAATTTAATGGTTTTTCTTTTCTTTGTTGAACTCATACTGTTCATGCATTGTTTTCCTAATTTTGTTTAGTTGTCAATCTGTTTTTAATGTATTTCACTGAATTTCTTTAAGAGAATTATTTTTTTTGTCTGATAGTTCATGGACCTCCATTTCTTTAAAGCCAGTTATTGGAGCTTTGAGTTTTCTTTAGTGGTGTTACATTTACTTGATTCTTTGTGATCCTTGTATCCTTAGTATCTGTGTACTGAGGAAGGGGTTTTGTGTTCCAGCCTTTTTCAATGGCTGGGCGGGGTTGCTGACTTGTCTCTGCCCTAGTAGGCCGTAAGACGTGCTGTGCAGCTACCTATTGTCTCTGGCTAGGCTTCCTGGTTTGGCAAAGCTGGAGGATATGCTCGGTATTGAGTGGAGCCAGTGATTTGCTTCCCTGTCCAGGTGGGGCTCTAGAATGGGCTATGTATGGCCAGGATGGCCTGTCAGCTAGAGATCCAAATTGAGCAGTACTAACAATCAAGCTCCATGGTCAGACAGAGCCACAGACTCAGGTCTGCAGATGAGCAAAGCTGCTTTTGTGATCTTTATTCAAGTGCTGTTGCCCTTAAGGAACACAGTCTGCCAAGATGTGTGTGCTGGTTGCTGTGAGTCCCATTCCCCTCTCCATCTCTAACTGATTCCCCAGTGATCCCTATGATGCAATATCTATTTGGGCTACTTGTCTCAGAATGCTGGGGAAGCTGGGTATCCACCTTAATTCTCCTTTTCTCACTGGAGAAACTTTAGGCCCAGTGAGACTCCTTAGTGTGGTGCTGTACTCATCTGGCAGAAGGGTGATATGGTCAAAGTGAATCTGTTCCTCTTTTCCTTCTTAGTTTGTTTTCTTGGTTTTTGTGTTCCATGTCATTGTGCCTCACCTCTGGGTTTTAGGATCTTCATAAAGGCAAATGTCTATGGATAGTTGCTAGTTCTTCTTACTGTGAGGGGGACTGATGTTAGAACCACGTATTTTGCCATCTTGCTGAAGTCAACAATCTCTTGGTCATTTTAAATAATTCCTCTAATTAATTATGTAAATTATCCTTATTTTAAGGATAGACAAAAAGGTATAGAAATGTAAATCATTCAATATAAAATCCAAAGGAATAAATTGTATTTTTGTATTAGTTTGTGACCCTCTAGACTGTCCCTCACTATCTGTCATTGGGCCAGAGGTCATACATAGTTTGAGAATCACTAGTAAGATGAATAAGACTGTGCAAAGCAGGTGCTGATAGAGTCAGATCTGCCGCCCCCCCCAATCAGGAACTTCTGTGGCTATTCTAGGATCCCATGATGTTAATTAATTTAGAAATATCTTCAAATTTTAATGCAAGATCCTCATTATCAATACTCCCCATTTAATACTTACCTGTCAATACTTAAGATTTCTGTGATAATTATTTATCTTTTATCTCTTAATCCCAAATTTACCCTTCTCTAATATGCTTTTTTGATATTATTGTTGTTACTGAAAATTACATTTCCTTTATTCCTTTTTTAGCTAACTTGTTACTTTCTGCCCATAAGACATAGCAGAGGAAGATGTTAAGTAGAACTAGGGAAAAGGGACTATCTTTCTATATTTCTGCTGTTCTTATGACTGTAGCCCTAGCAGCTGTACATCTACCCAGCAATAGGCCTGGGCTCCAACCTTCAGCATCTTTAGGAATTTCCAGAACAAGCATCAATGAAACTTTCCAGAGGCACCCACAGCTGTTTGGCTGCATCCTTCCTAGTCCACTGATGTCAGGGCACCATCTCAGAGGGCCCCTAAGTTCCCAGCTTCTTCCTTTTGTTTCCCCAGCCTCAGGAGTAGGAGCTGGTTCTTGAAGTTGTTATCTCTGTTGTAGTTTCCATTGTTTTGAAAAGGTTGATAAGTTACATTAGCATTTAGTTGACTTGTTTCTAACTACTTCTGGATTAGAGATTTAGGAAGTAAATTTTTGTCAACAAATTATCTCTAGTCCAGGGAGCTGTGGTTCCATGTACCTTGTTTATACGTTACTCTATTTCTCTGCTTTATATGTTTTACTGATTTTCACAAACATGTAACAAATTGTTAGCAACTGTCTCTATAGTAGCAATGTATCCAATTGGACTCAGACCCATGGTAGTTACCTGTAGGAAAGATCTTAGACTTATCTTGTAGCAGTGTTTCAGTGACAAATGAGTTCAGATAATTTACAGTCAGTTATTTCAGTTCTTCAGGAAATTATCCCCATGAATAAGTTCAAAACTCCATTCCATGACACAGTGGATCCTAGTCTGAGACTATGGTTCAGGTTAGGCTGGCCAAAATTCTTTGGAAGTGTTAATAAGGTCTGTAATTTTAAAAAGCATCTTTCTTTTTTTCCTTAGTTTTATTGGATAAATATGGAGCAAGATAAACTTTGATGGGATGGACCAACTTGAACAAACTTCAAGAATGCTGTTTCCAACCACCATTAATACCCTGAATAACTAAGAAGCAACGGCCATCTGCAGAGTCGTATAGCTCTGCCACATTCTCATTGCTTGGTTTTCTCTCTACCTGAATTTCCTAAAAATGAATTTCAAACTTCAAAAAGAGTTCTTTTTACCTACTTTGATTCCCTTATGTACTTTTTAAAAAACAGCTTGATTGAGGTTTAACTGATATCTAATAAACTACATTGTAATTTGACAAATTTCAACATGTTTATATACCCACAAAACTATCACCACAGTTAATAAAAAAACCATTTCCATGAACTCCTAAAAGAGTGCTCCTTCGTAGTTCAACTCTTCCATCAACCCCATCCCCAAACATTCACCTACTTACCATCATTATATATTAATTGGCATTTTTTAGACTTTAACATAAATGGAACCATACATTATATACATTTTTATGGGGGAAAGGGATCTGGCTTCTGTCACTTAGCATAACCATTTGGAGAATTTCCCATGTTATATGTATCAATCGTTTGCTTTCTTTTTTTTAAATTACTAAATAATATTCTATTGTGTCATTTATACCATGACTTATTAATTCACTTGTTGGCTGTCATCTGGGTTGTTTTGTAGCTTTTAGCTTTTAATAAAAACATCTCAAACAAATAAATCTCCTAAGGACATTTGTGGATAAACAAGTCTTTGTGTGGAAATAGGCTTTAATTCCTTAATTTTCCATGTCTCTAGAAATGGAAATGCTGTATCATAGCATAGTTCTATGTTTAATTTTGTAAGATTCTGCTAGACAATTTTACAAAATGGTTGTACTATTTTATGTTACCACCAGCAGTTGTTCCACACCCTCACAAACTCTTGATATGGTGGGTGTTTTTAATTTTAGTAATTCAAATGGCTATTTTATGGTGGTTTAAATTTGCACTTCACTGTTGACTAATGATGTTGAATATCTTTTGATATGTTTATTTGCTATCAGTAAATCTTCTTTGGCGAAGTGTCTGTTGAAATATTTTGTCTTTTTTAAAATTGTGATGTGTTTCTTCTTATTATTATTATTTTAAGTTTTTATTTTAATTCCAGTTAGTTAACATACAGTGCTATATTAGTTTCAGGATCACAAGTGCACTCCCTAATCCCCATCATCTATTTAATGCAGCTTCCCATTCCCCTCCTCTCTGGTAACCATTAGTTTCTTCTCTATAGTTAAGAATCTGTTTCTTGGTTTGTCTCTCTCTTTTTCCCTTTGCTTGTTTTTTTTTTTTTTTTAATTTTGTTTCTTAAATTCCACATATGAGTGAAAACGTATGGTACTTGTCTTTCTCTGACTGACTTATTTTGTTTAGCATGATATTCCCTAGTTCCATCCATGTCACTGCCAATGGGAAAATTTCATTCTTTTTTATAGCTGAATAATATTCCATTGTATGTATATACCACATCTTCTTTATCCATTAATCAATTGATGGACACTTAGGCCGCTTCCATATCTTCTCAGTTGTAAATAATGCTGTAACAAACAGGGGTGCATGTATCCCTTTTAATTAGTGTTTTTTATTCTTTGGGTAAAGATCCAGTAGTATGATTGCTGGATCATAAGCTAATTCTATTTTTAACTTTTTGAGGAACTTCCATACTGTTTTCCACAGTGGCTGCACCAGTTTGTATTCTCACCAACAGTGCAAGAGGGTTCCTTTTTCTCCACATCCTTGCCAACACTGTTGTTTCTTGTGTTGCTGATTTTAACCATTTTGATTGGTGTAAGGTGATATCTCATTGTATTGCTTTTTTTTTTCATTGCAAGCATTTACTCAACTTTTCTTTTTTTTCTTTTTTAAATTTAAATTCAATTAGCCAACATATAGTACATCATTAGTTTCAGATGTAGTGTTCAATAATGTATCAATTGCATATAACACCCAGTACTCATCACATCATGTGCCCTCCTTAATGCCCATCACCTAATTACCCCATCCCGCCCATCCACCTCCCCTCCAGCAACCCTCAGTTTGTTTCCTATAGTTAAAAGTCTCTTACAGTTTGCCTCCTTCTCTATTTTATGATTGGTTTTGGTTTGCTAATATTTTGTTGAGGACTTTTGCACCTATATTCATGAGATATATTGGCCTGTTGTTCTCTTTTCCAGTAGTGTCTGTGTCTTGTTTTGGTATCAGGGTAATTCTGGCCTCATAGACTGAATTTAGGTTTTCCTTTCTTTCCTATTTTTTTGGAATAGTTTAAATGTTTGGTAGAATTTGCTGGGAAGCTCTCTGGTCCTGGACTTTTTTTTTGGGGGGGGGGTGGTATTTTGATTATGGATTCAATTTCTTTGCTGGTAATGTTTGTTCAAATTTTCAATTTCTTCCTGTTTTGGTTTTGGAAGGTTATATGTTTCTAGGAATTTATCCATTTCTTCTAGGTTGTCCAGTTTGTTGACATAGTTTTTCACAATATTCTGTTATAATTATTTGTATTTCTGTGATATTGGTTGTTATTTCTCGTCTCTCATTTGTGATTTTATTTGAATTTTTTTCTTTTTTTCTTGATAAGTCTGGCTACAGGTCTATCAATTTGATCTTTTTTTTCAAAGAAGCAGCTCTTGGTTTAATTGATCTCTTCTATTGTTTTTGTTTTAGTTTCTATATAATTTATTTCTGCCTTAATCTTTATTATTTCCTTCCTTCTGCTGGTTTTAGGTTTTGTTTGTTGTTCTTTTTGTAGGTCCTTTAGGTGTATGGTTAAGTTGTTTATTTGAGATTTTTCTTGCTTCTTGAGGTAGGCCTATATTGCTATAAACTTCCCTCTTAGAACTGCTTTTGCTGCATCCCAAAGGTTTTAGACCATTGTATTTTCATTTTCATTTCTTTTTTATTTCCTCTTTGATATTTTGATTGACCCATTCATTGGTTAGCAGCATGTTGTATGATCTCCATGTATTTGTGGTCTTTCCAGACTTTTTCTATTGGTTGACTTCTAGTTTCATAGCATCGTAGTCAGAAAAGATGTGTGGTATGACTTTGATCTTTTTTAATTTGTTGAGGCTTGTTTTGTGGACTAATATATGATCTATTCTGGAGAATGTTCCATGTGTACTTGAAAAGAATGTGTATTCTGCTGTTTTAGGATGGAATGTTCTGAATATAGCTGTTAAATCCATCTGGGCCAGTGTATCATTCAAAGCCATTGTTTCCTTGTTGATTTTCTATTTAGATGATCTGTCTATTGCTGTAAGTGCGGTGTTAAAATCCCCTACTATTATTGTATTAATATTGGTTAGTTCCTTTATGGTTGTTACTAACCGTTTTATGTATTTGGATGCTCCTATCTTGAGTGCATAAATATTTACAATTGTGATATATTCTTGTTGCATTGCCCCCTTTATTATTATATAGTGGACTTCTTTGTCTCTTGTTACAGTCTTTGTTTTAAAGTTGGATGTAAGTATTGTTACTCTGGCTTTTGTTTGACATGATGATAAATGATTCTATATCCCTCACTTCCAATCTGCAGGTGTCTTTAGGTCTAAACTGAGTTTCTTATAGGCAGCATATAAATGAGTTTTGTTTTTTAAATCATTGTGCCACCCCTTATCTTTTGATTGGAGTGTTTATTTACATTCAAGGTGATTATTGATAGATATGTATTTATTGCCATTTTATTACTTGTTTTGTAGTAGTTTCTGAAGATTTTCTCTGATCCTTTCTTGTCTTTCTCTCTTTCATGGTTTGCTGGTTTACTTTAGTGATATATTTGGATTCTTTGCATATTTCTTAGTGATTTTTGATTTGTGGTTACCATTAGGTTTGTATGTAACATCTTCTGCATATAGCAGTCTATATTAAGTTGATGGTTGTTTAAATTTAAACCCATTCTTTACACCTTTCTTCCCCATGTTTTAGGAATGTGGTGTCATATTTTACATCCTTTTATTTTGTGAGTTCTTTGGCTGATGTTTTATAAAAATATTTATTTTTACTGCTTTTGTGTTATTTACCTTCATACTATCATTTTTTGGTCTTTCCTTTCCACTCAAAGAGTCCCCTTTAATATTTCTTGCAGGGCTAGTTTAGGGGTCATGAACTCCTTTAGTTTTTGTTTGTCGGGGAAACTCTTTATCCTATTCTGAATGATAGACTAGCTAGATAGAATATTCTTGCCTGTGAGTATATCATGCCACTCCCTTCTGGCTTGGAAAGTTTCTGCTGAACAATCCCCAGATAGCCTTCTGGGTTTCCCCTGTATGTAATTGTCTTATTTAGTCTTGCTGCTTTAAAAAAGTTTTCTTTCTCATTATATTTTGCCATTCTAATTATAATATGTCTTGGTATGGATCTGCTTTTGTTGATTTTTTGGGGGGTTCTCTGTGCCTACTGGTTCTGGATATCTGTTTCCTCCCCAGATTAGGGAAGTTTTCAGCTATTATTCCTTCAAATAGCTTTTCTGTCCCTTTTCCTCTCTCTCTCTCTCTCTTTTTTTTTCTGGGACTCCTGTAATGTTACTATGTTTGATGAAGTCACTGAGTTCCCTAAGTCTATTCTCGTTTTGCATAATTCTTTTTTTCTCTCTTTTGTTCACTTTGATTACTTTCCATTACTCTGTTTTCTAGGTCATTAATTTGTTCCTCTGCTTTTTTCCAGCCCTCTGTTTATTCCATCAAGTGTGTCTCTTATTTCATTTATTGAGCCTTTTATCTCTGCTATATTATTTCTTATCTCCATCTTAAAGGTCTCACTCATGTCTTCCACTCTTTTCTTAAGTCCAGTGAGTATCTTTATGATCATTATTTTAAATTCTCTATCAGGTATGTTACTTATATCTGTTTCACTTAGATCTCTGGCCTTGGCCTTTCCTGTTCTTTCATTTGGGACAAATTCTTCTGTCTTCTCATTTTGTCTGAGTCTTGTGCCTGCTTTTCTGTGTTAGGAAAGTTAGTTACTTCTGTTCTTGAGCGTAACAGCCTTAAGAAGAAAAAGTTTGGGGTTGAGGGATGTGGTGTTGACAGGGGTTTGGGCCAGTCTTCTGGGGGTGGGGGCCTGCTGCACTGGGACTGAGGCAACTAATTTATCCATAGTATTTCGTATTTTAATTATTATTTGTATTTCAATAACATTAGTTTTGAAATTTAAATCACCAGTTGTTTGTTATTAGTATATAGAAATAAATTAGAGTTTTAAAATGCCCTTATACCTTCCGACTTTGTTTTTTTTTATGAATTTCTTATGCATTTCTACCTATGCAGTTATGCCACATGCAAATGAAGATATTTTTACTTCTTCCCTTTTAAGTTGCATGACTTTTATTTATTTTTCTTGACTTTTGCACTGGTTAGAATCTACAATGCAGTGATTAATAGAAATGTGAGAACAAATAGATATACTTGCCTTGTTCATGATCTTAGGAGGAAGCCATTCAAGTCTTACTGTGAAGTATCATCTTAATTGTAGGTTTTTCAAAGTTCACTGTATCAGTTTGAGAGTTTCCTTCTATTTTTAGTTTAATGATAATTTTTATTATGGATAGATACTGAATTTGTTGAATGCTTTTTCTGCATTTACAGAGCCATTTATTTGGGTTTACTTATTCCATCTGTTAATATGGTGAATTACATTGGTTGATTTTTGAATGTTGAATTAGTCATGTATTCCTGGAATGTACCTCACTTGGTTGTGATGTATCATTCACTTTTATATATTACTGGATAAATTTGCTAATATTTATTTTGAATTTTTGCAAATATTTTCATGTGGGTTATTGATTTGTAGTTTTTTCTCTTCTTTTTTTTGTAATATCTGTCTTGTTTTGGCATTAGAGTAATTCTGATCATAAAATGAGTTGAGAAATGTTCTTTTCCTTCATTTTCTGAGAGGTTGTGTACAATTGGCATTATATCTTTTAATTGTTTGGTAGAATTTGCCAGTGAAAACATTTGGCTCTATAGTTTTCTTACATGGAATTTAAAAAAAAATTTTTTTTTTTTTTTATTTGACAGAGAAAGAGACACAGTGAGAGAGAGAACACAAGCAGGGGGAGTGGGAGAGGAAGAAGCAGGTTTCCCACTGAACAGGGAGCCTGATGTAGGGCTTGATCCCAGGACCCTGGGATCATGACCTGAGCCGAAGGCAGATGCTTAATGACTGAGCCAGCCAGGTGCCCTATATGGAATGTTTTTAACTACACATGGTTCATAGACTTACTTGATAGATTCATGGACTATTTAAGTTATCTATTCCTTCTTTAGTGAGATTTGGTAGTTTTCTTTCAAGGAATTGATCCATTTCACTTATGTTGTAGAGTTTATGGCCATAAAATTGTTAGTAAAATCCTTTATTATCTTTATAATATCTGTGGGATCAGTAGTGATTTTTTTTTTCATTTCTTATATTAGTCTTTCTTTCTTTCTATCTTTCTTTCTTTCTTTTTTTCTTTCTTCTTTTTCTTTCCTTCTTTCTCTCTCTCTCTCCCACTCCCTCTCTCTCTTCCTTCCTTCCTCTTTCTTTCTTTCTTCTTTCTTTCTTTCTTTCTTTCTTTCTTTCTTTCTTTCTTTCTTTCTTTCTTTCTTCTTTCTTTCTTTCTTCAGTCTGATTAGAGGTTTAGCAATTGTGCTGATATTAAAAAAAAAACAGCTCTTAGGTTCATGAATTTTCTTTGTTGTTTTCACCTTTACAGTTTTATTGATTTCTGCTTAATCTTTTTTTTTTTTTTTTTTTTTAAAGATTTTATTTATTTTTTTGACAGAGACACAGAGAGAGAGGGAACACAAGCAGGGGGAGTGGGAGAGGGAGAAGCAGGCTCTCCGCTGAGCAGGGAGCCCGATGTGGGGCTCGATCCCAGGACCCTGGGATCATGACCTGAGCCGAAGGCAGACGCTTAACGACTGAGCCACCCAGGCGCCCCTCTGCTTAATCTTTATTTCTTTCCTTCTGCTCGTACTCGGTTAATTTATAATGTGAAAACCTACATCATTGGTTTTAATCTATTCAACTTTTCTGACAAATGCATTTATTGCCTTGGATTTCTCTCTAAACACTGTTTTTCATTAATCCCATAGATTATTATTATTTTTTTTTATTCTTCTCAGGCTTATATGGAACAATTACCAAGATAGACCACATTCTGAGCCATGAAACATCTTTTTTTGTTTTTTGTTTTTTGTTTTGGACTTAAACGTAACTATTTTATTTTATTTTATTTTTTTAAATTTTTTCATTGTTATGTTAATCACCATACATTACATCATTAGTTTTTGATGTAGTGTTCAATGATTCATTAGTTGCATATAACACCCAGTGCTCATCACAACACCTGCTGCCCTCAATACCCATCACCTGGTTACCCCATCTCCCCACCCCCCTCCTTCTGTAACCCTCAGTTTGTTTTCTGGAGTCCAGAGTCTCTCATGGTTTGTCTCCATCTCTGATTTCTTCCCATTCAGTTTTTCCTCCCTTCACCTGTGGTCTTCCACACTATTCCTTATGTTCCACATAGGAAGGAAACAATATGATAATTTTCTTTCACTGCTTGACTTATTTCACTTGCATAATCCCCTCTAGTTCCATCCACATTGATGCAAATGGTAAGTATTCATCCTTTCTGATGGCTGAGTAATATTCCATTATATATAGAACCCTCCTAAGTTCTTTGTTTTTTTTTTAATTTAATTTTATTATGTTATATTAGTCACCATACATACATCATTAGTTTTTTTTTTTTTTTTCCAGTTTTATACCTTTATTTGACAATCAGCGATTAGTTCTCATCCACATTAACTGTCTGCAGATTTTTGAAAGTGGTGACAGGTACATAGGTAACCAGTGTGTAGAGCTTGTTTGGTGAATCTTCATCCTCGTTACGTTTTCTGGACAACCGCACATGGATACGGTATGGAACATTCCTTATTCCTTTGGCCCAGACAGCTTTGTTGAGCCTGGTGTCAATGCGCACATCTGGAGTTCCCATCTCCTTCATGGCAAATTGCCGGATCTCTTTGAGTGCCCGAGGGGCACGCTTCTTGAAACCACTCCATGGATGCGCTTGTGAATGTTGATGGTGTATTCTCTGGTCACTACCTCGTTGATGGCAGAACGGCCTTTCTTCTTCTCACCACCCTTCTTCGCGGGAGCCATTCTGCTGGGCTCTGGTTGGAAAGGCCATCATTAATTTTTGATGTAGTGATCCACGATTCATTGTTTTGGTATAACACCCAGTGCTCCATTCAATACATGCCCTTCTTAATACCCATCACTGGGCTAGCCCATCCACCCACCCCCCTCCCCTCTAAAACCCTCAGTTTGTTTCTCAGAGTCCATAGTCTCTCATGGTTCATCTGTCCCTCCAATTCTCCATCTGTCCCTTCCTTCTCGTAATGTCCTCCATGCTATTCCTTACGTTCCACAAATAAGTGAAACCATATGATAATTGACTTTCTCTGCTTGACTTATTTCACTTAGCCTAATCTCCTCCAGTCCCATCCATGTTGATGTAAAAATTGGGTATTCATCCTTTCTGATGGCTGAGTAATATTCCATTGTATATATGAACCACATCTTCTTTATCCATTCATCTGTTGATAAGCATCTTGGCTCTTTCCACAGTTTGGCTTTTGCGGACATTGCTGCTATGAACATTGGGGTGCATATGGCCCTTCTTTTCACTACATCTATGTCTTTGGGGTAAATACCCAGGAGTGCAATTGCTGGGTCATAGGGTAGCTCTATTTCTAATTTTTTGAGGTACCTCCACACTGTTTTCTAAAGTGGATGTACCAACCTGCATTCCCACCAACAGTGTAAGAGGGTTCCCCTTTCTCCACAACCTCTCTAACATTTGTTGTTTCTTGCCTTGTCAATTTTTGCCATTCTAACTGGTATAAGGTGGTATCTCAGTGTGGTTTTGATCTGAATTTCCCTGATGGCTAATGATGATGAACATTTTTTCATGTGTCTGTTGGCCATTTGGATGTCTTCTTTAGAGAAGTCTGTTCATGTCTTCTGCCCATTTTTTGACTGGATTATTTGTTTTTTGGCTGTTGAGTTCGAGAAGTTCTTTATAGATCTTGGATGCCAGTCCTTTATCTGTAGTGTCATTTGCAAGTATCTTCTCCCATTCTGTGGGTTGCCTCTTTGTTTTGTTGACTGTTTCTTTTGCTCTGCAGAAGCATTTTATCTTGATGAAGTCCCAAAAGTTCATTTTTGCTTTTGTTTCACTAGCTTTTGGAGATGTATCTTGAAAGAAGTTGCTGTGGGCGATGTCAAAGAGGTTACTGCCTGTGTTCTCCTCTAGGATTTTGATGGATTCCTGTCTCACATTGAGGTTTTTCATCCATTTGAGTTTATCTTTGTGTATGGTGTTAGAGAATGGTTGAGTTTCATTCTTCTGCATGTGGCTGTCCAATTTCCCCAGCACCATTTATTGAAGAGACTGTCTTTTTTCCATTGCATATTTTTTCCTGCTTTATCGAAGACTATTTGACCAGAGCTGAGGGTCCATATCTGGGCTCTCTATTCTGTTCCATTGGTCTATATGTCTGTTTTTGTGCCAGTACCATGCTGTCTTGGTGATCACTGCTTTGTAATATAGCTTCAAATTGGGCAACATGATGCCCCCAGCTTTGTTTTTCTTTTTCAACACTTCCGTGGTGATTTGGGGTCTTTTCTTTCTTTTTTTTTTTTTTTAAAGATTTTATTTTATTTATTTGACAGAGAGAGAGGGAGACAGCTAGAGAGGGAACACAAGCAGGGGGAGTGGGAGAGGGAGAAGCAGGCTCCCGGCCGAGCAGAGAGCCCGATGCGGGGCTCGATCCCAGGACCCTGGGATCATGACCTGAG
Source organism: Phoca vitulina (assembly GCF_004348235.1). Taxonomy (NCBI): domain Eukaryota; kingdom Metazoa; phylum Chordata; class Mammalia; order Carnivora; family Phocidae; genus Phoca; species Phoca vitulina. The sequence goes on from NW_022589756.1 coordinate 3,945,635, forward strand.
CCGAAGGCAGACGCTCAACGACTGAGCCACCCAGGCGCCCCGATTTGGGGTCTTTTCTGATTCCATACAAATTTTAGGATTCTTTGTTCCAGGACTTTGAAAAATGTCACTGGAATTTTATTATTATTATTATTATTATTTATTATTATGTTATGTTAATCACCATACATTACATCATTAGTTTTTGATGTAGTGTTCCATGATTCATTATTTACGTATAACACCCAGTGCTCCATGCAGAACGTGCCTCTTTAATACCCATCACCAGGCTAACCATTCCTCCACCCCCTTCCCCTCTAGAACCCTCAGTTTGTTTTTCAGAGTCCATCATCTCTCATGGTTCATCTCCCCCTCTGATTTCCGCCCCTTCATTCTTCCCCTCCTGCTATCTTCTTCTTCCTTTTTTTTTTTTTTAACATATAATGTATTTGTATCAGAGGTACAAATCTGTGATTCAACAGTCTTGCACAATTCACAGCGCTCACCATAGCACATACCCTCCCAATGTCTATACCCAGCCACCTCACCCTCCCACTCCCCACCACTCCAGCAACCCTCAGTTTGTTTCCTGAGATTAAGAATTCCTCATATCAGTGAGGTTATATGATACATGTCTTTCTCTGATTGACTTATTTTGCTCAGCATAACACTCTCCAGTTCCATCCATGTCATCGCAAATGGCAAGATTTCATTCCTTTTGATGGCTGCATAATATTCTATTGTATATATATACCACTTCTTCTTTATCCATTCATCTGTTGATGGACATCTTGGCTCTTTCCACAGTTTGGCTATTGTGGACATTACTGCTATAAACATCGGGGTGCATGTACCCCTTCAGATCCCTATTTTTGTATCTCTGGGGTAAATACCCAGTAGTACAATTGCTGGGTCATATGGTAGCTCCATTTTCAACTTTTTGAGGAACCTCCATTCTGTTTTCCAGAGTGGTTGCACCAGCTTGCATTCCCACCAACAATGTAGGAGGGTTATCCTTTCTCTGCATCCCCGCCAACATCTGTCGTTTCCTGACTTGTTAATTTTAGCCATTCTAACTGGTGTGAGATGATATCTCATTGAGGTCTTGATTTGGATTTCCCTGATGCTGAGCAATGTTGAACACTTTTTCATGTATCTGTTGGCCATTTGGATGTCTTCTTTGGAAAAATGTCTGTTCATGTCTTCTGCCCATTTCTTGATTGGATCATTTGTTCTTTGGGTGTTGAGTTTGATAAGTTCTTTATAGATTTTGGTTACTAGCAATTTATCTGATATGTCATTTGTAAATATCTTCTCCCATTCTGTCGATTGTCTTTTGGTTTTGTTGACTGTTTCCTTTGCTTTGCAAAAGCTTTTTATCTTGATGAGGTCCCAATAGTTCATTTTTGCCCTTGCTTCCCTTGCCTTTGGTGATGTTTCTAGGAAGAAGTTGCTGCGGCTGAGGTCGAAGAGGTTGCTGCCTGTGTTCTTCTCTAGGATTTTGATGGATTCCTGTCTCACATTGAGGTCTTTCAACCATTTGGAGTCTATTTTTGTGTGTGGAGTAAGGAAATAGCCCAGTTTCACTCTTCTGCATGTGGCTGTCAAATTTTCCCAACACCACTTGTTGAAGAGACTCTTTTTTCTATTGGACATTCTTTCCTGCTTTGTCAAAGATAAGTTGACCATAGAGTTGAGGGTCCATTTCTGGGCTCTCTATTCTGTTCCACTGATCTATGTGCCTGTTTTTGTGCCAGTACCATACTGCCTTGATGATGACAGCTTTGTAATAGAGCTTGAAGCCTGGAATTGTGATGTTGCCAGCTTTGCTTTTCTTTTTCAATATTCCTCTGACTATTCGGGGTCTTTTCTCATTCCATACAAATTTTAGGATTATTTGTTCCATTTCTTTGAAAAAAGTGGATGGTATTTTGATGGGGATTGCATTGAATTGTAGATTGCTCTAGGTAGCATTGACATCTTCACAATATTTGTTCTTCCAATCCATGAGCATGGAACCTTTTTTCATTTCTTTGTGTCTTCCTCAATCTCTTTCATGAGTATTTTATAGTTTTCTGAGTACAGATTCTTTGCCTCCTTGGTTAGATTTATTCCTAGATATCTTATGGTTTTAGGTGCAATTGTAAATGGGATCGACTCCTTCATTTCTCTTTCTTCTATCTTGTTGTTGGTGTATAGGAATGCCACTGATTTCTGTTCATTGATTTTATATCCTGCCACTTGACTGAATTCTTGTATGAGTTCTAGCAGTTTTGGGGTGGAGTCTTTTAGGTTTTCCACATAAAGTATCATATCATCTGCAAAGAGTGAGAGTTTGACTTCTTCTTTGCCGACTTGGATGCCTTTGATTTCTTTTTGTTGTCTGATTGCTGTGGCTAGGACTTCTAATACTATGTTGAATAGCAGTGGTGATAGTGGACATCCCTGTCGCGTTCCTGACCTTAGGGGGAAAGCTCTCAGTTTTTCCCCATTAACAATGATATTTGCTGTGGGTTTTTCATAGATGGCTTTTATGATATTGAGGTATGTACCCTCTATGCCTATACTCTGAAGAGTTTTGATCAAGAAAGGATGCTGTACTTTGTCAAATGCTTTTTCTGCATCTATTGAGAGGATCTTATGGTTCTTGATCTTTCTTTTATTAATTTATTGTCTCACATTGATTGATTTGCAGATGTTGAACCAACCTTGCAGCCCAGGGATGAATCCCACTTGGTCATGGTGAATAATCCTTTTAATGTACTGTTGGATCCTATTGGCTAGTATTTTGGTGAGACTTTTTGCATCCATGTTCATCAAGGATATTGGTCTGTAATTCTCCTTTTTGATATCTCCAGCTCCTTTAGGTGTAGGGTTAGGTTGTGTATTTGAGACCTTTCTTGTCTCTTGAGAAAGGCTTGTATTGCCATATACTTTCCTCTTAGGACTGCCTTTGTTGTATCCTAAAGATTTTGAGCAGTTGTTTTCATTTACATTTGTTTCCACGAATTTTTTAAATTCTTCTTTAATTTCCCCGTTGACCCATTCATTCTTTAGTAGGATGCTCTTTAGCCTCCATGTATTTGAGTTCTTTCCGACTTTCCTCTGTCATTGGAATTTTGATCAGGATGGCATTGAAGGTCTAGATTGCTCTGGGTAGCATAGACATTTTAACAATGTTTATTTTTCTGATCCATGTGCATGGAATGTTTTTCCATCTTTTTGTGTCTTCTTCAGTTTCTTGCATGAGTGTTCTGTAGTTCCTAGAGTATAGGTATTTTATCTCTTTGTTTAGGTTTATTCCAAGGAATCTTATGGTTTTTGGTGCTATTGTAAATGGAATCATTTCTCTAATTTCTCTTTCTACAGTTGCATTGTTAGTGTATAAGAAAGCAACTGATTTCTGTGCATTGATTTGTATCCTGCCACATTACTGAATTGCTGTATGAATTCTAGTAATTTGGGGGTGGAGTCTTTTGGGTTTTCCACATAAAGTATCATGTCATCTGTGAAAAGACAGAGTTTGACTTCTTCTTTGCCCATTTGAATAACTTTTATTTCTTTTTGTTGTCTGACTGATGTTGCTAGGACTTCTAGTACTGTGTTGAACAATAGTGGTGAGAGTGGGCATCCCTGTCATGTTCTGATCTCAAGGGAAAGGCTCTCAGCTTTTCCCCATTGAGGATGATATTTGCTGTCGGTTTTTCATAGATGGACTTTATGAACTTGAGGAATGTTCCCTCTATCCCTATACTCTGAAGAGTTTTAATCAGCAAAGGATGCTGTATTTTGTCAAATGCTTTTTCTGCATCAATTGAGAGGACCATATGGTTCTTCTCTCTCTTATTTATGTGTCCTATCACAATGATTGATTTGTGAATGTTGAACCACCCTTGCAACCCGGGTATAAATCCCACTTTGTCATGCTGGATGATACCTTTAATGTATTCTTGGATCATATTAGCTCGGATTTTTTTTGGAATCCATATTCATCAGGGATATCAGTCTGAAATTCTCCTTTTTGTTGGGGTCTTTGCCTGGTTTGGGGATTAAGGTAATGCTGGCCTCATAGAATGAGCCTGGAAGCTTTTCTTCTGTTTCTATTTTTTGAAACAGCTTCAGGAGAATAGGTGTTATTTGTTCTTTGAATGTTTGGTAGAATTCCCCAGGGAATCCATCAGGCCCTGGACTCTTGTTTTTTGGGAGGTTTTTGATCACTGCTTCAATCTCGTTACTGGTTATTGGCCTATTCAGGTTGTCAATTTCTTCCTGTTTCAGTCTTGGGAGTTTATAGGTTTCCAGGAAGGCATCCATTTCATCCAGGTTTCTCAGCTTATTGGCATATAGTTGTTGATAATAATTTCTAATAATTGTTTCTATTTCCTTGGTGTTAGTCGTGATCTCTCCCCTTTCATTCATAATTTTATTAATTTGGGTCTTTTCTCTTTTCTTTTGGATAAGTCTGGCAAGTGGTTTATCAATCTTATTAATTCTTTCAAAGAGCGAGCTTCTAGTTTCAGTGATCTGATCTACTGTGTTTCTGGTTTCTAATTCATTGATCTCTGCTCTAATCTTAATTATTTCTCTTCTAATATGTGGCTTAGGCATCGTTTGTTGCTTTTTCTCTACTTCTTTAAGGTGTAGAGTTAGATGGTGAATTCGGGATTTTTCTGTTTTTTTGAGTGAGGTTTGGATAGCTATGTATTTCCCCCTTAGGAATGCCTTTGCAGTATCCCATAGGTTTTGGACCGATGTGTTTTCGTTCTCATTGTTTTCCATGAATTGTTTAAGTTCCATGACCCAAACATTCTTGAGCAGAGTGGTCTTTAGCTTCCAAGTGTTTGAATTTCTGCCAAATTTTTTCTTGTGATTGAGTTCCAGCTTTAAAGCATTGTGGTCTGAGAATATGCAGGGAATAATCTCAATCTTTTGGTATCAGTTGAGACCTGATTTGTGACCCAGTATGTGGTCTCTTCTGAAGAATGTTCCATGTGCACTTGAGAAGAATGAGTGTTCTGTTGTTTTAGGGTGGAATTTTCTGTATATATCTATGAGGTCCATCCGGTCCAGTGTGTCATTCAAAGCTCTTGTTTCTTTGTTGATTTTCTGCTTAGATGATCTGTCTATTGCTGAGAGTGGAGTATTGAGGTCTCCTACAATTAACATATTGTAATCAATATGACTCTTTATTTTGGTTAACAGTTGGCTTATGTAAATGCCTGCTCCCATGTTGGGGGCATAGATATTCATAATTGTTAGATCTTCTTGTTGGATAGACCCTTTAAGAATGATATAGTGTCCTTCTGTGTCTCTATTTACAGTCTTTAGCTTAAAATCTAATTTGTCTGATATAAGAATAGCTACCCCAGCTCTCTTTTTTCCCCCTTTTAATTTTTTATTGTTATGTTAATTACCATACATTACATCATTAGTTTTAGATGTAGTGTTCCATGATTCATTGTTTGTGCATAACACCCAGTGCTCCATGCAGAACGTGCCCTCCTTAATACCCATCACCAGGCTAACCCAGCCTCCCACCCCCCTCCCCTCTAGATCCTCAGTTTGTTTTTCAGAATCCATCATCTCTCATGGTTCGTCTCCCCCTCAGATTTCTCCCCCTTCATTCTTCCCTTCCTGCTATCTCCTTCTTTTTTTTTTCTTAACATATATTGCATTATTTGTTTCAGAGGTACAGATCTGAGATTCAACAGTCTTGCATAATTCACAGCACTCACCAGAGCACATACCCTCCCTAGTGTCCATCACCCAGTAACCCCATCCCATCCACTCTACACCCCACTCCAGCAACCCTCAGTTTGTTCCCTGAGATTAAGAATTCCTCATATCAGTGAGGTTATATGATACATGTCTTTCTCTGTTTGACTTATTTCGCTCAGCATAATACCTTCCAGTTCTATCCACGTCGTTGCAAATGGCAAGATCTCATTCCTTTTGATGGCTGCATAATATTCCATTGTATATATATATACCACTTCTTCTTTATCCATTCATCTGTTGATGGACACCTTGGCTCTTTCCACAGTTTGGCTATTGTGGACATTGCTGCTCTAAACATTGGGGTGCACGTACCCCTTCGGATCCCTACATTTGTATCTTTGGGGTAAATACCCAGTAGTGCAATTGCTGGATCAGATGGTAGCTCTATTTTCAACTTTTTGAGGAACCTCCATACTGTTTTCCAGAGTGGCTGCACCAGCTTGCATTCCCTCCAACAGTGTAGGAGGCTTCCCCTTTCTCCACATCCCCACCAACATTTGTCATTTCCTGACTTGTTAATTTTAGCCATTCTGACTGGTGTTTGGTGGTACCTCATTGAGGTTTTGATTTGGATTTCTCTGATGCCGAGCAATGCTGAGCACTTTTTCATGTGTCTGTTGGTCATTTGGATGTCTTCTTTGGAAAAATGTCTGTTCATGTCTTCTGCCCATTTCTTGTTTGGATCATTTGTTCTTTGGGTGTTGAGTTTGATAAGTTCTTTATAGATTTTGGATACTAGCCCTTTATCTGATATGTCATTTGCAAATATCTTCTCCCATTCTGTCGGTTGTCTTTTGGTTTTGTTGACTGTTTCCTTTGCTGTGCAAAAGCTTTTTATCTTGATGAAGTCCCAATAGTTCACTTTTGCCCTTGCTTCCCTTGCCTTTGGTGATGTTTCTAGGAAGAAGTTACTGCAGCTGAGGTCGAAGAGGTTGCTGCCTGTGTTCTTCTCTAGGATTTTGCTGGACTGCTGTCTCACATTTAGGTCTTTCAACCATTTTGAGTCTATTTTTGTGTGTGGTGTAAGGAAAGGGTCCAGTTTCATTCTTCTGCATGTGGCTGTCAAATTTTCCCAGCACCATTTGTTGAAGAGATTGTCTTTTTTCCATTGGAGATTCTTTCTTGCTTTGTCAAAGATGAGTTGACCATAGAGTTGAGGGTCCATTTCTGGGCTCTCTATTCTGTTCCATTGACCTATGTGTCTGTTTTTGTGCCAGTACCATACTGTCTTGATGATGACAGCTTTGTAATAGAGCTGGAAGTCCAGAATTGTGATGCCGCCAGCTTTGCTTTTCTTTTTCAACATTCCTCTGGCTATTGGGGGCCTTTTGATGTTCCATACAAATATTAGGATTATTTGTTCCATTTCTTTGAAAAAAGTGGATGGTATTTTGATGGGGATTGCATTGAATTGTAGATTGCTCTAGGTAGCATTGACATCTTCACCATATTTGTTCTTCCAATCCATGAGCATGGAACCTTTTTTCATTTCTTTGTGTCTTCCTCAATTTCTTTCATGAATATTTTATAGTTTTCTGAGTACAGATCCTTTGCCTCTTTGGTTAGATTTATTCCTAGATATCTTATGGTTTTGCGTGCAACTGTAAATGGGATCGACTCCTTCATTTCTCTTTCTTCTGTCTTGATGTTGGTGTATAGGAATGCCACTGATTTCTGTGCATTGATTTTATATCCTACTACTTGACTGAATTCCTGTATGAATGCTAGCAGTTTTGGGGTGGAGTCTTTTGGGCTTTCCACATAAAGTATCATATCATCTGCAAACAGTGAGAGTTTTCTTCTTTGCCGACTTGGATGCCTTTGATTTCTTTTTGTTGTCTGATTGCTGTGGCTAGGACTTCTAATACTATGTTGAATAGCAGTGGTGATAGTGGACATCCCTGCCGCATTCCTGACCTTAGGGGTAAAGCTCTCAGTTTTTCCCCATTGAGAGTGATATTCGCTGTAGGTTTCTCATAGATGGCTTTTATGATACTGAGGTATGTACCCTCTATGCCTATACTCTGAAGAGTTTTGATCAAGAAAGGATGCTGTACTTTGTCAAATGCTTTTTCTGCATCTATTGAGTGGATCATATGGTTCTTGTTTCTTTTTCTTTCTTTCTTTCTTTCTTCTTTCTTTCTTTCTTTCTTTCTTTCTTTCTTTCTTTTTTTTTTTAAAGATTTTATTTATTTTTTGACAGAGACAGAGACAGTGAGAGAGGGAACACAAGCAGGGGGAGTGGGAGAGGAAGAAGCAGGCTGCCTGCTGAGCAGGGAGCCAGACGTGGGACTCGATCCCAGGACCCTAGGATCATGACCTGACCTGAAGGCAGACGCTTAACAACTGAGGCACCCAGGTGCCCTGTTCTTTCTTTTGTTAATGTATTGTATCACGTTGATTGATTTGCAGATGTTGAACCAACCTTGCAGCCCAGGGATAAATCCCACTTGGTCGTGGTGAATAATCTTTTTAATGTACTGTTGGATCGTATTGGCTAGTATTTTGGTGAGAATTTTTGCATCCATGTTCATCAGGGATATTTGTCTGTGTTCTCCTTTTTGATGGGGTCTTTGTCTGGTTTGGGGATCAAGGTAATGGTGACCTCATAAAACGAGTTTTGAAGTTTTCCTTCCATTTCTATTTTTTGGAACAGTTTCAGAAGAATAGGTATTAATTCTTCTTTAAATGTTTGGTAGAATTCCCCTGGGATGCCATCTGGCCCTGGGCTCTTGTTTGTTGGGAGATTTTTGATGACTGCTTCAATTTCCTGAGTGGTTATAGGTCTGTTCAAGTTTTCTATTTCTTCCTGGTTCAGTTTTGGTAGTTGATACATTTCTAGGAATGCATCCATTTCTTCCAGGTTATCTAATTTGCTGGCATAGAGTTGCTCATAATATGTTCTTATAGTTGTTTGTATTTCTTTGGTGTTGGTTGTGATATCTCCTCTTTCATTCAGGTTTTGTTGATTTGGGTCATTTCTCTTTTCTTTTTGATAATTCTGGCCAGGGGTTTATCAATCTTGTTGATTCTTTCAAAGAACCAGCTCCTAGTTTCGTTGATCTGTTCTACTGTTCTTTTAGTTTCTATTTCATTGATTTCTGCTCTGATCTTTATTATTTCTCTTCTCCTGCTGGGTTTGGCTTTATTTGCTCTTCTCTCTCTCTAGCTCCTTTAGGTGTAGGGTTAGGTTGTGTACTTGAGACCTTTCTTGTTTCTTGAGAAAGGCTTGTATTGCTATATACTTCCCTCTTTGGACTGCCTTTGCTGCATCCCAAGGATTTTGAATAGTTGTGTTTTCATTTTCATTGTTTTCCATGAATTTTTAAAGTTCTTCTTTAATTTCCTGGTTGACCCATTCATTCTTTAGTAGGATGCTCTTTAGCCTCCATGTGTTTGAATTCTTTCTGATGTTCCTCTTGTGATTGAGTTCTAGTTTCAAAGCATTGTGGTCTGAAAATATGCAGGGAATGATCCCAATCTTTTGGTACCGGTTGAGACCTGATTTATGACCTAGGATGTGATCTATTCTGGAGAATGTTCCATGGGCACTAGAGAAGAATGTGTATTCTGTTGCTTTGGGATGGAATGTTCTGAATATGTCTGTGAAGTCCATGTGGTCCAGTGTGTCATTTAAAGTCTTTATTTCCTGTTGATCTTTTGCTTAGATGATCTGTCCATTTCAGTGAGGGGGTGTTAAAGTCCCTCACTATTATTGTATTGTTGTCAATGTGTTTCTTTGGTTTTGTTATTAATTGGCTTATATAATTGGCTGCTCCCATGTTAGGGGCATAGATATTTACAATTGTTAGATCTTCTTGTTGGATAGACCCTTTAAGTAAGATATAGTGTCCTTCCTCATCTCTTATTACAGTCTTTGGTTTAAAATCTAATTTGTCTGATATAAGGATTGCCACCCCAGCTTTCTTTTGGTGTCCATTAGCATGGGAAATGGTTTTCCACCCCTTCACTTTCAATCTGGGGGTGTCTTTGGGTCTAAAATGAGTCTCTTGCAGACAGCATATTGATGGGTCTTGTTTTTTTATCCAATCTGATAGCCTGTGTCTTTTGATTGGGGCATTTAGCCCATTTACATTCAGGGTAACTATTGAAAGATAGGAATTTAGTGCCTTTGTATTGCCTGTAAAGTGACTGTTACTGTATATTGTCTGTGTTCCTTTCTGGTCTATGTTACTTTTAGGCTCTCTCTTTGCTTAGACACCCCTTTCAAGATTTCTTGTAGGGCTGGTTTCATGTTTGCAAATTCCTTTAGTTTTTGTTTGTCCTGGAAGCTTTTTATTTCTCCTTCTATTTTCAATGACAGCCTAGCTGGATATAGTATTCTTGGCTGCATATTTTTCTCATTTAGTGCTCTGAATATATCCTGCCAGTCCCTTCTGGCCTGCCAGGTCTCTGTGGATAGGTCTGTTGCCAATCCAATGTTTCTATCATTGTAGGTTACATATCTCTTCTGAGCTTCTTTCAGGATTTTCTCTTTGTCTCTGAGTCTCGTGAGTTTTACTATTAGATGTCGGGGTGTTGACCTATTTTTATTGATTTTGAGAGGGGTTCTCTGTGCCTCCTGGATTTTGATGTCTGTTTCCTTCCACAAATTAGGGAAGTTCTCTGCTATAATTTGCTCCAATATACCTTCTTCCCCTCTCTCTCTTTCTTCTTCTTCTGGGATCCCAATTATTCTAATGTTGTTCCGTCTGATGATATCGCTTATCTCTTGAATTCTGCCCTCGTAATCCAGTAGCTGTTTATCTCTCTTTTTCTCAGCTTCTTTATTTTCCATCATTTGGTCTTCTATATCACTAATTCTTTCTTCTGCCTCATTTATCCTAGCAGTTAGCACCCCCATATTTGATGCACCTCATTATAGCCTTTTTGATTTCAACTTGGTTAGATTTTAGTTCTTTTATTTCTCCAGAAAGGGTTTCTCTAATAACTTCCACGCTTTTTTCAAGCCCAGCTAGTATTTTTAAAGTGATGATTCTGCACTCTAGATTCGACATCGTACTAATGTCCGTATTGAGTAGGTCCCTGGCAGTCGATACTACCTCTTGTTCTTTTTGTTGAGGTGATTTTTTGTGTCTTGTCATTTTGTCCAGAGGAGAATAGATTAATGAGAGAACATAATGCTAACAGGGTAACAATGTCCCCAGAAAATATACTCTAAACCAATCAGAAAAGACCTGAAGCCGGGGGAAAAGAAAGGGAAGGAAAGAAAAAAGAAAAAGAAAAAAAAAGAAAAAGAAAAAGAAAAAGATAAAGATAAGAATAAACAAAAACACAACAAAACGAAGAAAACCAGAATATGATCAAATATGATCAGGCTGGTGCATAGATCAGTGCCACAACTAGATTTTAGGTGTATTCTAGTCTGTTAGAAGAAAGTGCCTCCCAAAATTTTAAAGAAAGAAAAACTTACATATGTACAAAAATAAGGGTTGATATGATGAAGGGATGGAATATGACTGTAAAGATGAAAATTATAAAAAATTTTATAAAAGGATTTGATAAGAAGTTGTTTGAAAAAAGAAAGAAGAGGAATTAAAAAAAAAGAAAAAAAAGGGAGAGTATGTGATCAGGCAGGGGAGTATAAAAAAACCATACAATAGAGATTTAGGGTATATTTTGATCTGTTAGAAGAAACTGTCTCAAAATTTTAAAGAGAGAACAACTTATATATATATGCCAAAAATGAGGGTAACTACTATGAAGGGATAGAATATGACTCTAAAAATGAAAAATAAAAATGGTTTTTAAAAAAGGGATTGATAAGATGTTGGTTGAAAAAGGGAAAAAGAAAAATTCAAAAAAAAAAAAAAGACAGTTAAAAAAAAATTAACTTTGAAAGACTAAAGAACCATGGTAAAAGAGCCATGGATTCTATGTGCAGTGTTCCTCTAGCGCTGGAGTTCTGCCATTCTCATTGATCGATAAATTTGGTCTTGGCTGGCTGTTCTCGCTGATCTTCTGGGGGAGGGGCCTGTTACCATGGTTCCCAAATGTCTTTGCTGGAGGCGGAATTTCCCCGCCCTTGCTGGTCCAGGCTAAGTAATCTGCTCGGGTTTGCTCTCAGGAGCTTTTGTTCCCTGCAAGCTTTCCGTACAGCTTTGGAGGCTGAGAGTGAAAATGGTGGCCTCCCAATCTCCGCCCCGGAGGAGCTGAGAACTCAGGGCCCCGCTCCTCAGTGCGTCCCCAGAGAAAAGCAGTAAGTCACTCCTGTCTCCCCAGTCTCCGGCTGCACTCCGTGCTCACCCGGCCTGTGACCGAGCGTTTCTATCTCTTGCACCCGACCCCGTGTGGAGTCTCCAAACCCAGCAGATCCCTGCGGTGCGCTCCTGTGTCTCTCCTCCCGGGGGAGGAAGGTGAGTCTCCCTGGATCTGCCGCTTGTTGGGTCCCTGCTGGAGGAGCAGTGGCCCGACTGTGCTATGGATCATGGTTTATGGCAACCCCAAGCTGAGAGCCTGCGCCTCGGCTCCGTCTCCGCAGCCGGCTTCCCTGCTCCGATACCTGGGAGCTCTGCCACACTCAGGCACCCCTGGTCTTTCTGTGACCCCGAGGGTCCTGAGACCACACTGTCCCACGAGGGTTCCACCCCCCACTTAGCCACTGTTGTGACGTCCCTCAGCGGAGCTGACTTCTAAAAGTTCTGATTTTGTGCTCCGAGGCTCTATCACTTGCCAGAAGCGGCCAATGGAGGCCCCCTCCTCCGCCGTCTATCCTCCCGAGTATCGCCTCGGATTCACTTCTCCGCACGTCCTACCTTCCAGAAAGAGGTCGCTTTTCTGTTCAGAGAGTTGTTGCTATTCTTTCCTTCGATCTCCCGTTGAGTTTGTAGGTGTTCAGAATGGTTTGATCCCTATCCAGCTGAATTCCTGAGACCAGCCAAAATCCAGGTCTCCTACTCCTCCGCCATCTTCCTCCACCACCCCCAACTCTCTTTTGAGGTCCATTGGCATGGAAGATGGATGTCCATCCCTTCACTTTCAGTCTGGATGTGTCTTTAGGTTCAAAATCAGTCTCTTGTGGACAGCATATGGATGGGTCCTGTCTTTTTATCCAATCTGTAACCCTGTGCTGTTTTATGGGAGCATTTAGGCCATTCACGTTGAGAGGGATTATGGAAAGTTATGAATTAATTGTCATCATGTTCCTGTGAAGACCTTGTTTTTATAGATTGCCCCTGTGAATTTCTTTTCTATATCACTCTTGGGGTCTTTCTCCTTTTATAGAACCCCCCTTAATATTTCTTGCAGGGCTGGCTTAGTGGTCACATATTCTTTCAGTTTCTGCTGATCTTGGAAGCTCTGCATTCTCCATCCATTCTAAATGACAGCGTTGCTAGATAAAGTATTCTTGGCTGCATGTTTTTCTCGTTTAGTACCCTGACTATGTCTTGCCAGGCCTTTCTGGCTTGCCAAGTCTCTGTGGATAGGTCTGATGTTATTCTGATGTTCCTCCCTCTGTAGGTAAGGAATCTCTTCCCCCTAACTGCCCTTAGGATGGTTTCCTTGGTTCTAAGATTTGTGAGTTTTACTATTACATGCTGGGATGTTGGCCTGTTTTCCTTGATCTTAGGAGAGGTCCTCTCTGCCTCTAGGACATGAATGTTTGTTTCATTCCCCAGATTAAGGAAGTTCTCAACTACAATTTGCTCAAATACATCTTCTAGTCCTCTCTCTGTCTCTCTCCACCCCCTCAGGGATTCCAATAATTCTGACATTAGAACGTTTCATGGTGTCACTTATTTCTCTGATTCTATTTTCATGGATTCTGAATTGATTTTCCTTGGCCTCCTCTTTCCCTTTTTCTCTATTATATGGTCTTCTAGGTCACTAATTTGTTCGTCTGCCTAGTTTACCCTAGCTGTTAGATTATCTAGATTATATTGGATCTCATTGATAGCATTTTTAAGTTGGCTAATTCAGCTTTCATTTCTGCCCTTGGAGACTTCATGTTGCATTAATTGATTTCTCCATTCTAGCTATTGTCTTCACAATTGCTAGCCTGAATCCATCTCTGACATCTTGGTTACATCTGAATCCATTTGTAAATCTGTGGCATTAAGTCATAATCTCTGAGTCTTTCCTATTTTGGGGGTTCCTCCTCCTAGTCATTCTGTTGAGGGGTGTTTGAGGGAATGTATAGTCCAAATTATTGACCACAACCCAAGCAAGATGCACCTGTTGTCTAAGGACCTTAGGGTTGCTGGCCTCTGGTTTCCCCAGCCTGTCTTCTGGGGGAGGGGCATGCCGCGCTGTTACTCAGGCAATCTTGTTTGGGCAGAGTTGCCCTGCCCCCTGTGGTGGGGCATGGGCTCAGTGAAAACCGGTTTTTTGGGGCTTTTGTTCTCTGGTGCTTTCCCTGGCGGCTTTCCGTGTCTCTTCCAAGAGTCAGAGCAGAAGAGACCATTTCCAACCCTCTGCCTCAGAGCAGAGAGAACATGGTCTGTTCTTCAGTGAGCTCTCCAGGCCACACTATCTCTGTTTCTGTCTGTGCTGCTATAAACTGCAGCGTCCTCAGCAGGGCTCCCAGTCCTCACATTCAGATCAGGGTATGTCTCTGCCCTTTGTGCTTCTAAAACCGCCAGCCACCCCCAGTTTGCACGTGGGGCCCCTCCACTCCAGGTTTCCACTTGGGGGGCTGCCCTAAAGTCCTTTCCCACCACTACCTGTCTGTGAGTCTGTGCCCCGTCCCCATCGCTGGAGTCTATTGCTCACCCATGGTGTAGGATCCCCATGGCCACACTCCCTCCTGCTGCTCTTTATCCTCCTATATCTGCCCACGGAATCACGGCTCCCCACTTTGTACCTCGAAACCAAGTGCCTACGATATATTCTGTTTGTAGAGATCCAGATCGATCTTCTTACATCTCAGGCTGATTTCGTGGGTGTTCAGAGTGGTCTGGTAGATATCCAGCTCAATTCTGGGGACCGGTTGGAATACGGTCCCCTACTCCTCCGCCATCTTTTCCCCCCTCAAGTGAATACATTTTTAAGATGCTTATTTCTTCTTGATTAAATGGTCCCTTTATCACTATGCAATAACCTGTAATTTTTTCTCTGACCATAATTTAATATTAATGTAACTACCTCTGTTTATGTGTGTATGTGTGTGTATATATGCATGGTATATTTTATATTTCTTACCTGTATGTGTTTTTACATTTAATGCCAGTTTCTTATAGATAGAATATAGTTTGGTCATCAATTTTCATCTAATCTAACTCTACCTTTTAGTTGGTATATTTATATCATTTGCAATTAATGTGATTGTTTATATGTGTGGGTTTAAATCTATCATCTTGTTATTTGTTTTCCATTTGTTCTTTTTTTTGTTGTTAAAATTTATTTATTTATTTGACAGAGAGAGACACAGTGAGAGAGGGAACACAAGTAGGGGGAGCAGGAGAAGGAGAAGCAGGCTTCCCATGGAGCAGGGAGCCTGATGCAGGGCTCAATCCCAGGACGCTGGGATCATGACCTAAGCCAAAAGCAGATGCTTAATGACTGAGCCACCCAGGCGCCCATGTGTTCTTTAGTCCTTTGTTTTTCTCCTTTACTGCTTTCTTTTGGATCAATTGAAATATTTTTTTCATGACTTAAATTTTATTTCCTTTATTGTTTTCTTTGTCTAGGTTTTACATATATATATATATATATATAGTCTAACTTATAACAGTCTACATTCTAATAATTGTATACCACTTCATGCATATTATAAGATAATATTTTGCTGGGTATAGAGTTTTATGTTAACTTTGTACTCGTTTTCTAGTACTTTAACAGTGTTGCCTTACTTATTTTGCTTACTTGTGTTTTTTACTTGTGTTGTTTCTGCTTAGAAATTTGCCATCATTCTTACCCTTGTTGTTTTGTGTGAAATGGGCCTTTTTTCTATGACTGCTTTTAAGATTTTCTTTCTATCATTGTTTGGCAACAATTGGGTTATGATGTGTCTACTTGTAGTTTTCTTCATGTTTCTTTTGGTTGGGGTTTTTTGAGCTTTTGGAATCTATGGGATTAGAGTTTCCTTTAAGTTTTGAAACTTTTAGCAATTATTTCTTCAACATTTTTTTGTTCCATTCTTAGTACTTTTCTTCTAGGATTCTAATTATATATATTTTTTACACCATTTGGAATTGCCCATAGCTCACTGTTGCTCTGTTTATTTTTAAGTCTTTTGTGTGTTTTTTTTTTTTTTTTTTTTTGGTCTTTGTGTTCCATTTTGGACAGCTTCTCCTGCTATGTCTCTAAATTGTGTGTTTGTTTATTTGTTTTTCCTTATGTAATATCTAGTTTATCATTCAGGATACTTTTCATGTCAGAGTTTACATTTTAATTTTTAGAAGTTCAATTTGTGCCTTTTAAAAATCTTCTATTAATCTTTTCATCATGCTCATGCTTTCTTCTACCTTCTTGAACACATGAAGTTATTATTTATAATAGCTCTTTTAACAACCTTATTCACTAATTCTATCATGTGTTCTTTCTTGATCTGCCCCTCTTGATTAACAGTCCTTGTTAATAGTGATTTTTTTTTGCTTCTTTTCATGACTAGCTAAGCATAATTATATTCCTGGTATTGTAGATTTTATGTTCTTGGATTCTAGGTTTTCTTTTATTTCTTTCAATGTTTTTGGTCTATATTCTGAGACATAGGTAAGTTACCTAGAAGTTTGTTTTTAAGTTTTCATGTGTGCATTAAGAATTATTATTAGTTTAGGGCTAATTTTGTCCGACTACTAAGGCAATACGCTTTTGAGGATTCTACTCCAAAATTTGGCAAACATTTTCTTCTCAAGAGACAGATATAAATATTTTATACCACATGGAACAAATGGTCTTTGTTTCAAAAACTTAATTCTATCATTGTAGAATAGATAATATGCAATAGCCATAGATAATATGTAAATAAGTTAGCTTGGCTGTGTGGCAATAAAATTTTACCAAAAAACCCCCCCAAAAACCAAAACCAGATGGCAGGCCAAATTTGGCTTGTGGCCATATTTTACTGACTCCTGCTCTACTTAATGTTGTGTGTCAAGAAATTTTTCCATTATGGCTATTGAGAACACGAACTATTCCCATCATTTTGTGAGCTCTACAAAACATTCTTCCTGCTCTATTCTAGTGCTTTCCTTTCTAGCTCTAGCAGTTATTTTAAATGCATGCAAGATCAGTACTCAGTAAGCAAGGCTTGAGGGAAAACTTCTGATGATCTGTGATGCTCACTCTCTCCTCTCTTTAGTCTGCCTCATGAATTTGAGAATGCATGAACTCCTTGAATCCTGACCTCTGCTTCTTCAAAGAGAAGAACCAGCAATTCTGAGCCAATTCTGAGCCTTCTTCTTCAGGCAACTGCCAGGTTCTGCTTGGGCTTACCCATGTTATGCTGCAAAATTTTTCCAGGTGTAAGCTGAGGTAGTCAGAGTACTCTTTTAGTTTGGTTCAGCAGTTTGACTCTTCAGGAATCATTTTTATGATTTCACTTGTTGTCCAGTGTCTAAAAGGTGCTGTTTCCTATATTTTGTCTGTTTTATAAGTCAAATGTATAAATCTGGTCCCTATTATTCCATCATAACGGGGAGCAAAAGTTGCTTCCTTAAGTACTTTTTACTTACAAAGTCTCAATAATATACATATTCTCTTTCTATCAGATTCCAAGGGAAAGGATTCTAACCTTTAAAAAATAGGTTTTTCTCCTTTTTGTACATTTTCTTACAAGTTCAAGTATGGGGAGTCATTATGCACTACAGCAAGCATTTGTTAAAGTTTCTGAATCTTTCAACATTGTTTTCTCTATGCTCATAAAAACTTTTAAATGTAAGTGGAAATTGCCTTGTTTTCACTTGTCACTTTTTCCCACAAGCATATCTTAAAGCTTATTCTGCTAAAACTACTCTTGATACCTACCCTTTTCTATTCATATTAATGGATTTTGATTGAGATCTATCCTGTTATATCCTCCTTGATTTTTACAAGGAGTAGTTTCATGTCAATTCCTAGCTTTAGGCTAAGAAGGGGGGATGTTGAGAGGGTTTTGGCATGGTTTAGATCTTGTAATATAACTTCAAAATTAAAATAAAAGAGTGGCAATGGGTAGAAATTTAAGAGACAGACAAGAAGGCAAGCCAGGTTGACATTTGTAAAGTGGAGTTGCACACAGGGATGAAAGTAATTAGAAAGTGTGGGCAAGTAAATATCAAGATGTCCTTGGCTGGACAGCAGAACAGAGTTGTGATTGGGCTATTGGTTTTAATCTGATCCTATTTGTACTATATCTAGTAGGATGTTTATATTTGTAAATAAGGATTATACTCTTCTGATGTTCACAGTTCTGATGGCCTTGCTCTTATTTTTTCATCCCTTTAGTTATATTAGCCTACATATGACTTGGAATGAAGAGGGTGGGTAGGATCTGCACCTCAAGGGAAAAATAGAACCAGCAATTCTGAGCCAATTCAAAACGTTATGGGTTTACATATTATGAGATATTTCAGCTGCTATATCAATTAAACACTTCATTCAGTCAGCCAATATGTACTGAGTACTTGTTATTTGATAAACACTGCACTAAATTTTGAGAATATAGGGATGAATATTATATATCCACTATCCTTGTGAATGTCAGTTTCTCATTGGGAATATAAACATGTAAATAATTAACTGTACTTATTATCTCTAGTACTAGGGGTATATGTGAAATGCTCAGGAATCCAGAAGAGCAATTAGCAATCCCCAGAGAGTACATTGGCTATAATACTAGAAGTCTTTATCACACAGTGTACCGTAATACTCCTATTTTGATTGATTACTCATTATTTGCATTTTACTAACAGAAAATGACACAGTGTTACTTTCTTCCATGAGCTACTAATTTTCTTCTTCCTTTTTTCAAAAAATATTATGGAGTAAATCATTATTCTGTTTTTCCTTGACTTTGATTTAAATACATTTGGAAGTAGCACTTTTTAAATAGAAATTTTAATATTCTACTTTTTGGGTAGCTAGAAAAAATATTTCCAAATATACTTAGCCATGGAGGACTGACTGTCATTTTTAGCACTTTTCTGGAGTAAGAGAGATTTCCTCTATTTAATTACTAGTCATCTAAGACAGACATATATTGACTTAGTAGGAAAAGATCACCAGATAATTTCAGGACTAGTTTCAGTTTTTTTCTGTTGTCAACTTATGAACTCGTATGAATCATTTTTCTTCCCCTCCCCCTCATTTCTTTTTCTTCTTTTGGGCACATTAGATTAAGTTAGTCTGTCTTCTGAGGCACAGTAATGAGAAAGCTAATTGTATGAGTCTTATGATAGAATTCATATGAGAGCATTAAGTTATTTGAGAATAGTTTCTTACAGAGAATAATACATCAAGAAGCTTATGTTTGCAGATGTCTTTGGAACTCTGTTATAGTATTAATTGTGGGCAAAAGGATAAGCTCAGGTTTCTTCTAGAGTGGTAGTTGTAGGGTGTAGAACAACAACATCTGAATTAAAAATCACTTAGTGAGATGGAGTCTGTTTTACCAAAAGAACACATGAATTGCAGTGATAAATCAGATTTTTCATTTATCCACCCTGATATTTGTTCTTTAATAACCTCCTGAAAAGCATCTAGTGGTGTCATTCCTCACAGCATGTTCAGATGGTATGCATGCTGGGGAGTGTACAGTCAGACCAATGAGAGAAGCAACAGACCAAACCATGCTGCTGGCACCACATGGGCAATCAGGAAATCCAATGCTAAGTGGACAGGCATATTTTGCACAGTATCAGCAGGCATCCATTTTTGAGAAAGCTTAATCCAGGACTAGCATTAAAGTCCAGGGGACAGGGAGTATCTAAAGTCAGATGGTCCGCAACTGAAGGTATGAGGAGCAAGACCAGCCCTTCAGGGAGCCTTTCAAGGGAGTCAGAAAACCTAAAGCTAAATATCCAAGATTGGATCAGCCCAGTGTGGGCTAAGGATAGGGGAAGGCTCTTTTTGTATATACAGTGGGACTGGGAGAAGGAAGGAATACACAAATAGGAATAGAACTCCCCAGACATATTAGATATTATTTTATGAGAGTGAGACAACTTTCAGTGGCTACTGCTGATATATTCTCTTTCCATTCTGAGAGATGCTTAGAAACTAACTGGGGCTGGGCCTGCAAATGAGGAGGTGAGGCAGCCAGAAGTTGACTCTTAGTGCTTATGCCAAAAGAAAAATACCTGATTTTGGTCATATTTATTATCCTCATTCCCTTTAAATCTTTATATTTCCTACTTTCTGCTTAGATTACATTTTGATGGCAACAATTTCTTGTGAAAAGTAAAACTTCTTTTTATCTATCTTACAGGAGAGTTAAATTAATAAATATTAGCAAATGTCTTCTAGCTCTAAACATCTATGATCTTGGATCTCTCTCTCTCTGTATATGTACATCCCATAGATGCACATATATGTACACATACAGAGAGAGTCAGAGGAGAGAGTCATATTGTATGTATGTATGTATATATATATATGTACACATATATAGAGAGGAATCTAGAATTAGATATCTAGAACTAGGAGAGCTCTTACTGATCTACTGATATCTATTAATTTCATAAGTATAAATTTCATATATATAAAATTTATATCTTTATATGTAAATATATATGTATGGAAAAATATATATGGAAAGAGAATGATAACATTTACATTATTTAAAAAACATATTTTAAGTCACTCTACTCAATAGCAGGTATTTATGCCAGCAAACATTAACATTGTCAATTTCTGTCTATCCCTAGCCTGGCTGGTCAAAGTCATTCATTTATTTTTTCATTCAACAATATGACTAAGTATCTACATTTTCGGCACAGAACCAGGCTCTGGAATACAAAGAGAAATGAGATATGGCCATAATTGAAGTCTTGCAACTAATAGGCACAAACGTTTGATTTGTCTCCGTGTCTAGACCAGATGGGCCTCCTTAATCTATAATTAAAGAATCTGCTGATGTTACCAGTGTTGCCAGATGACCAGCAGCCTTTGTTGCCTAATCCTGGGCTAGTCTCTTCAATGAGCCCAGTAGATGCTTATTCCAGATAAGATTCATGTTTGGTTGATTTGGGCAGATGATCTTTTCCTGGATGAGGACAATCCTTCTTTCCTATTCAATGTGTCCTGGTTTCACCTAACACTAGTCCCAGCTTGCTCTCTCCTTTTGGCTGGAAGCACCCACCATGCCATGTGGTTTTAACAAGAGCTATATTAATAAAAAAAAGATAAAATTATATTTCTAGGCTATGAAAGGAGGAGGAACATGTCATTTTTATAATAGTTAAACTCATTTTCATTCTATACATATATATTATTTTTTTTGGTATTTGATTATCTTCCTCTTTTCAGATTGAAGAGTAAGACATAATGTGTTGGTTAGGGTTCATTCAGAGAAGTAGAGCTATGAGTGATAAAAGGTAAGAGATTTATTAATAAGATTTAAACCTTATGCAATGGTGGGAACTTGGGAAGTTTTTACATTGCTGGTATGAGCCTCTGTTGATCTTGAAACCATTATGGTTCAACCAGACTGAAAGGTGGGTTGAAAATTTGGACATGTATAGGAGCAAGGAAAACTGGAACCAGAAAGGACGAACCATCAGAACAAACTGAAGGCTGGTTGTCTCTCATTACTTGGAGCGGTTCCCAGGGATGACCTGCAGGGGATGCTGGCACCTGGTGTGCATGTTCTTGTTGCAAGTCTCAGAGCAACAGAAGATCTGGCAGGATTAAGAGTTGCTGTGGACCCGGGTGGTGCCACATACCAAAAAGGTGATCAATGACCGTGTATATCATTGATAATGTAAACGCACTGCAAGCAGTACTTGGCCTCTCACTGACCTTCAGAGAGTAGTAATAAAATGACTATGGGTCCACTTCCACTTTCCAAATCTTACGCAGATATTGGCCAACTCTTGCTTAGAGCCATATAAAGAGAGAATTCTGGGAAAGGTAGTTCTAGTTTAGCTAAGTTGACACAGAGCAAAGCCGAAACAGTCTACCACTTATCAAACTGGTACCCACATACACTTATTTTAACTATATTTAACTTTGAAATACACTATCAAAGTCATGCTTTCACTTAGTGTGATGCAACTATCTCCTGTACAACTGGAAACACACTAATCCCATCCCCAAGATAGGATATAAAATTCTTTTCTCCATCTTTGTTATTCATTCCTTTTCTGAGTTCTATTCCCCTTTTGATATTCTATAGTTTTCATCCTAATGTATAGATTAACTATTTTTTTATTATGTTGTGTTAATCACCATACATTACATCATTAGTTTTTGATATAGTGTTCCATAATTCATTGTTTGCATATACACCCAGTGCTCCATTCAGTATGTGCCCTCTCTAATACCCATCACCAAGCTAACACATCACCCCACCACCTTCCCCTCTAGAACCCTCAGTTTGTTTCTCAGAGTCCATAGTCTCTCATGGTTCAACTCCCCCTCTGATTCCCCCCCTTCATTTATCCCTTTCTAACTTCTTCTTCTTTTTTTTAAACATATAATGTATTATTTGTTTCAGAGGTACAAATCTGTGATTCAACAGTCTTACACAATTCACAGCGCTCACCATAGCACATACCCTCCCCAATGTCTATACCCAGCCACACCATTTCACCCACCACCCACCACTCCAGCAACCCTTATTTTGTTTCCTGAGATTAAGAATTCCTCATATCAGTGAGATCATATGATACATGTCTTTCTCTGATTGACTTATTTGCTCAGCATAATACCCTCCAGTTCCATCCACGTCATTGCAAATGGCAAGATTTCATTCCTTTTGATGGCTGCATAATATTCCATTGTATATTTATACCACTTCTTCTTTATCCATTCATCTGTTGATGGACATCTTGGCTCTTTCCAAAGTTTGACTATTGTGGACATTGCTGCTATAAACATTGGGGTGCACATACCCCTTCAGATCCCTACTTTTGTATCTTTGGGGTAAATACCCAGGAGTGCAATTGCTGGGTTGTATGGTAGCTCTATTTTCAACTTTTTGAGGAACCTCCATACTGTTTTCCAGAGTGGCTGCACCAGCTTGCATTCCCACCAACAGTGTAGGAGGCTTCCCCTTTCTCCACATCCCCACCAACATTTGTCATTTCCTGACTTGTTAATTTTAGCCATTCTGACTGGTGTTTGGTGGTATCTCATTGAGGTTTTGATTTGGATTTCCCTGATGCTGAGTGATGTTGAGCACTTTTTCATGTGTCTGTTGGCCATTTGGATGTCGTCTCTGGAAAAATGTCTGTTCATGTCTTCTGCCCATTTCTTGATTGGATCATTTGTTCTTTCGGTGTTGAGTTTAAGAAGTTCTTTACAGATTTTGGATACTAGCCCTTTATCTGATATGTCATTTGCAAATATCATCTCCCATTCTGTCAGTTGTCTTTTGGTTTTGTTGACTGTTTCTTTTGCTGTGCAAAAGCTTTTTATCTTGATGAAGTCCCAATCGTTCACTTTTACCCTTGCTTCCCTTGCCTTTGGCAATGTGTCTAGGAAGAAGTTGCTGCGGCTGAGGTCGAAGAGGTTGCTGCCTGTGTTCTTCTCTAGGATTTTGATGGATTCCTGTTTCACAATGAGGTCTTTCAACCATTTGGAGACTATTTTTGTGTGTGGTGTAAGGAAATGGCCCAGTTTCACTCTTCTGCATGTGGCTGTCCAATTTTCCCAACACCATTTGTTGAAGACACTGTCTTTTTTCCATTGGACATTCTTTCCTGCTTTGTCAAAGATTAGTTGACCATAGAGAGGAGGGTCCATTTCTGGGCTCTCTATTCTGTTCCACTGATCTATCTGTCTGTTTTTGTGCCAGTACCATACTGCCTTGATGATGACAGCTTTGTAATAGAGCTTGAAGTCTGGAATTGTGATGTTGCCACCTTTGCTTTTCTTTTTCAACATTCCTCTGGTTATTCGGGGTCTTTTCTGGTTCCATACAAATTTTAAGATTATTTGTTCCATTTCTTTGAAAAAAGTGGGTGGTATTTTGATAGGGATTGCATTAAATGTGTAGATTGCTCTAGGTAGCATTGACATCTTCACCATATTTGTTCTTCTAATCCATGAGCATGGAACTTTTCTCCATTTGTTTTTGTCTTCCTCAATTTCTTTCATGAGTATTTTATTTTTTCTGAGTACAGATTCTTTGTCTCTTTGGTTAGATTTATTCCTAGGTATCTTAAGGTTTTGGGTGCAATTGTAAATGGGGTCGACTCCTTAATTTCTCTTTCTTCTGTCTTGTTGTGGGTGTATAGGTATGCCACTGATTTCTGTGCATTGATTTTATATCCTGCCACTTGACTGACTTCCTGTATGAGTTCTAGCAGTTTTGGCGTGGAGCCTTTTGGGTTTTCCACATAAAGTATCATATCATCTGCAAACAGTGAGAGTTTTCTTCTTTGCCGACTTGGATGCCTTTGATTTCTTTTTGTTGTCTGATTGCTGTGGCTAGGACTTCTAATACTATGTTGAATAGCAGTGGTGATAGTGGACATCCCTGCCGCATTCCTGACCTTAGGGGTAAAGCTCTCAGTTTTTCCCCATTGAGAATGAGTTTCGCTGTGGGTTTTTCATAGATGGCTTTTATGATATTGAGGTATGTAACCTCTATGCCTATACTCTGAAGAGTTTTGATCAAGAAAGGATGCTGTACTTTGTCAAATGCTTTTTCTGCATCTATTGAGAGGATCATATGGTTCTTGTTCTTTCTTTGATTACTGTCTCACATTGATTGATTTGCAGATGTTGAACCAACTTTGCAGCCCAGGGCTAAATCCCACTTGGTTGTGGTGAATAATCCTTTTAATGTACTGTTGGATCCTATTGGCTAGTATTTTGGTGAGAATTTTTGCATCCATGTTCATCAAGGATATTGGTCTGTAATTCTCCTTTTTGATGAGGTCTTGTCTGATTTTGAGATCAATGTAATGCTGGCCTCATAAAATGAGTTTGGAAGTTTTCCTTCCATTTCTAGTTTTTGGAACAGTTTCAGAAGAATAGGTATTAATTCTTCTTGAAATGTTTGGTAGAATTCCTTTGGTAAGCCATCTGGCCCTGGGCTTTTGTTTGTTGGGAGATTTTTGATGACTGCTTCAATTTCCTTAATGCTTATAAGTCTGTTCAGGTTTTCTGTTTCTTCCTGGTCCAGTTTTGGTAGTTGATACATCTCTAGGAATGCATCCATTTCTTCCAGGTTATCTAATTTGCTGGCATAGAGTTGCTCATAATATGTTCTTATAATTGTTTGTATTTCTTTGGTGTTGGTTGTGATCTCTCCCTTTTCATTCATGATTTTATTTATTTGGGTCCTTTCTCTTCTCTTTTTGATAAGTCTGGCCAGGGCTTTATCAATCTTATTAATTCTTTCAAAGAACCAGCTCCTAGTTTCGTTGATCTGTTCTGCTATTCTTTTAGTTTCTATTTCATTGACTTCTGCTCTGACCTTTATTATTTCTCTTCTCCTGCTGGGTTTAGGCTTTATTTGCTGTTCTTTCTCCAGCTCCTTTAGGTGTAGCGTTAGGTTGTGTATTTGAGACCTTTCTTGTTTCTTGAGAAAGGCTTATATTGCTATATACTTTTCTTAGCACTGCCTTTGCTGTATCCCAAAGATTTTGAACAGTTGTGTTTTCATTTTCATTGGTTTCCATGAATTTTTTAAGTTCTTCTTTTATTTCCTAGTTGACCCATTCGTTCTTTAGTAGGATGCTCTTTAGCCTCCATGTATTTGAGTTCTTTTTGACTTTCCTCTTGTGATTGAGTTCTAGTTTCAAAGCATTGTGGTCTGAAAATATGCAGGGAATGATCCCAATATTTTGGTATCAGTTTAGACCTATTTGTGACCTAGGATGTGATCTATTCTGGAGAATGTTCCATGGGCACTAGAGAAGAATGTGTATTCCATTGCTTTGGGATGGAATGTTCTGAATATGTCTGTGAAGTCCATGTGGTCCAGTTTGTCATTTAAAGTCTTTATTTCCTTGTTGATCTTTTGCTTAGATGATCTGTCCATTTCAGTGAGGGGGGTGTTAAAGTCCCTCACTATTATTGTATTGTTGTCAATGTGTTTCTTTGGTTTTGTTATTAATTGGCTTATATAATTGGCTGCTCCCATGTTAGGGGCATAGATATTTACAATTGTTAGATCTTCTTGTTGGATAGACCCTTTAAGTATGATATAGTGTCCTTCCTCATCTCTTATTACAGTCTTTGGTTTAAAATCTAATTTGTCTGATATAAGGATTGCCACCCCAGCTTTCTTTTGGTGTCCATTAGCATGGTAAATGGTTTTCCACCCCTTCACTTTCAATCTGGGGGTGTCTTTCGGTCTAAAATGAGTCTCTTGCAGACAGCATATCGATGGGTCTTGTTTTTTAATCCAATCTGATAGCCTGTGTCTTTTGATTGGGGCATTTAGCCCATTTATATTCAGGGTAACTATTGAAAGATATGAATTTAGTGCCATTGTATTGCCTGTAAGGTGACTGTTACTGTTTATTGTCTGTGTTCCTTTCTGGTCTATGTTGCTTTTAGGCTCTCTCTTGCTTAGAGGACCCCTTTCAATATTTCTTGTAGGGCTGGTTTTGTGTCTGCAAATTCCTTTAGTTTTTGTTTGTCCTGGAAGCTTTTTATCTCTCCTTCTATTTTCAATGACAGCCTAGCTGGATATAGTATTCTTGGCTACATATTTTTCTCGTTTAGTGCTCTGAATATATCATGCCAGTCCTTTCTGGCCTGCCAGGTCTCTGTGGATAGGTCTGTTGCCAATCTAATGTTTCTACCATTGTAGGTTACATATCTCTTCTCCCGAGCTGCTTTCAGGATTTTCTCTTTGTCTCTAAGACTCGTAAATTTTACTATTAGATGTCGGGGTGTTGACCTATTTTTATTGATTTTGAGAGGGGTTCTCTGCGCCTCCTGGATTTTGATGCCTGTTTCCTTCCACAGATTAGGGAAGTTCTCAGCTATAATTTGCTCCAATATACCTTCTGCCCCTCTCTCTTTCTTCTTCTTCTGGGATCCCAATTATTCTAATGTTGTTTTGTCTTATGGTATCGCTTATCTCTCGAATTCTGCCCTCGTGATCCAGTAGTTGTTTATCTCTCTTTTTCTCAGCTTCTTTATTTTCCATCATTTGGTCTTCTATATCACTAATTCTTTCTTCTGCCTCATTTATCCTAGCAGTTAGTGCCCCCATATTTGATTGCACCTCATTAATAGCCTTTTTGACTTCAACTTGGTTAGATTTTAGTTCTCTAATAACTTCCATGCTTTTTTCAAGCCCAGCTAGTCTCTTTAAGGTCATGGTTCTGAACTCTAGATCCGACATTGTACTAGTGTCCATACTGAGTAGGTCCCTGGCAGTCGGTACTACCTCTTGTATTTTTTTTGAGGTGATTTTTTCCATCTTGTCATTTTGTCCAGAGTAGAATAGATGAATGAGAGAACAAAATGCTAACAGGGTAAAACGTCCCCAGAAAATATACTCTAAACAAATCAGAAAAGACCTGAAGCTGGGGGAAAAGAAAGGGAAAGAAAGAAAAAAGAAAAAGAAAAAGATAAAACAAACAGAAACAGAACGAAACAAAAAAACCCCAGAATATGATCAAATATGATCAGGCTGGTGCATAGATCAGTGCCACACACTAGATTTTGGGTGTATTTTGGTCTGTTAGAAGAAAGTGCCTCCCAAAATTTTAAAGAAAGAAAAACTTATATATGTACAAAAATAAGGGTTGATATGATGAAGGGATGGAATATGACTGTAAAGATGAAAATTATAAAAAATTTTATAAAAGGAATTGATAAGAAGTTGTTTGGAAAAAGAAAGAAGAGGATTTAACAAAAAAAGAAAAAAAGGGAGAGAATGTGATCAGGCAGGAGAGTAGAACAAAACCATGCACTAGAGATTTAGGGTATATTTTGATCTGTTAGAAGAAACTATCTCAAAATTTTAAAGAGAGAACAACTTATATATATATGCCAAAAATGAGGGTAACTACTATGAAGGGATAGAATATGACTCTAAAAATGAAAAATAAAAATGTTTTTCAAAAAAGGGATTGCTAAGATGTTGGTTGAAAAAGGGAAAAAGAAAAATTTTAAAAAAAAGAAAAAGAAAGTTAAAAAAAAATTAACTTTGAAAGACTAAAGAATCATGGGGAAAAAAGCCATGAATTCTATGTGCAGTATTCCCCTAGCGCTGGAGTTCTGCCATTCTCATTGATCAGTAAACTTGGTCTTGGCTGGCTGTTCTTGTTGATCTTCTGGGGGAGGGGCCTGTCACATCAGTTCTCAAATGTCTTTGCTGGAGGCGGAATTGCCCGGCCCTTTCCTGGGGCTGAGCTAAGTAATCTGCTTGGGTTTGCTCTCAGGAGCTTTTGTTCCCTGCAAACTTTCTGCACAGCTTTGGAGGATGAGAGCAAAAATGGCAGCCTCCCAATCTCTTCCCCAGAGGAGCTGAGAACTTGGGGCCCCACTCCTCAGTGAGCCCCCAGAGAAAAGCAGTCAATCATTCCCGTCTCCCAGGTCTCCGGCCGCACTCCATGCTCACCTAGCCTGTGACCAAGCATTTCTATCTCTGGCACATGACCCAGTTTGGAGTCTCCAAACCCAGCAGATTCCTGCGGTGCACTCCCGTGCCACTCTTCTTGGGGGAGGAAGGGGAGTCTCCCTGCATCTGCCACTTGTTGGGTCCCTGCTGGAAGAGCAGTGGCCCAACTGTGCCGTGGATCACGGTTTATGGCAACCCCGAGTTGAGAGCCCCCTCCTCGGCTCAGTCTCTGCAGCCGGCTTCCCCGCTCCGATACCTGGGAACTCTGCCACACTCAGGGACCCCCAGTCTTTCTGTGACCCTGAGGGTCCTGAGACCCCACCGTCCAGCGAGGGTTCCACCCCCTGCTTAGCCACTGGAGCGACGTCTCTCAGCGGAGCAGACTTCTAAAAGTTCTGATTTTGTGCTCTGCTGCTCTATCACTTGCTGGTAGTGCCTGATGGAGGGCCCCTACCCCGCCTTCTATCTTCCAGAATATTGCTTTGGATTCACTTCTCCCCACATCCTACCTTCCAGAAAGTGGTCGCTTTTCTGTTCATAGAGTTGCTGCTATTCTTTTCTTTGATCTCTTGTTGAGTTCGTAGGTGTTCAGAATGGTTTGAACCCTATCTAGCTGAATTCCTGGGACCAGACGAAATTTAGGTCTCCTACTCCTCCACCATCTTGTCTAGATTAACTACTATTTACATATCGTATATCAGATGGTAGGAAGTGGGGGAGAGGAAAAAAAAAGTATTGGTTATACAAACAATTATATTCACATGAAAATAAAAAAGAACTATTATTATTATTGCAGTCTTCATTTCTGCAATAGATCATGTACTTATGGCTGGTATCCATAACTTTCTTTTTCTACTAGCTATTTTACTCTCAGCAGGAAACTCAATTGGTTGTAGTTCCTTACTGGTACAGTGATCCTAGCCTTTATTATTGAAGTGTCTGAGTCAGAAGTCTTGCCTCTATTAGATTGCTGCAGTTTCCACTGATTTTAATCATAGCATGAGAGTACAATTGAGTCATCCCAGGGGATCTCCTGCTTTACAAACATAATCCTCATTATTCCTGTTATGTTGTAGTGACTCAATTTCCCCTTGAGTTAAAATAGATAACCCCAGCCAGTACAGTAACCTTCTCTTTGTCTGTTTACTCACTGGAATGAGGACCCCAAAGTGGCCAGGTGGGTAGTTTTGACTTTCTGTTTCATAGAATTATTGCTGTGTCTCCTGATGGAAGCACTCTTTCTACATTAAAGAAGACCTCTAGTCCAGCAAAGCTCAAAGTTAGTTATAAGGATGGGAAGCAAATATTTTGTTCATGTATAGATCCTTAGAGGTAATAGTTTGAGAAGCCATGCTCATTTCCATCTCTTGACTTCCAGATCCATGAATGCTGGTAATAAAAATATAGCACCATACATTGGCCACTAATTTAGAGCACGTATCATGTTCTAGTGACATTACCCCAGCCCTACAAGGTGTTGCCATCTGGATAACACCATGACTAAGTTTTCAAAAGGCCATTCTACTATTCTATCAGATTTTCACAGTGATAGGAACATTGTAAGTCCAGGGAATTACATGTGTATGGGCCATTGCCACACTTTATTTACTATAAAATGATTTATTTGGTCAGAAGCTATGCTATCTAGAATATCATGACTGTGAATAAGGCATTTTATAAGTTCATGGATGGTGGTTTTGGCAGAAGTGCTGCAGGCAGGAAGGCAAATCCATATTTAGAATAAGTGTCTGCTTTCTAGTGAGAACAAAGTGCTGCTCTTCTATGATGGAAGTGGTCCAATATAATCAGCCTAGTAGCTGGCTACCAGGTAGCTGGCTAATCCTTTCTGGGAATGCAATACTGGAGGATATTATTGGTCTCTGCTGTTGGCAGGTTGGTCACTGCCAGTAGATCAGCCATGGTGAGTGTATTAGAGTTCTCCAGGGAAACACAACCAATAAGATATCTATTAGGAAGAGCTTTATTATAAAGAATTGGTCATGCAGTGGAAATACTGAGAAATCCCACTGCCTGCATCCACAAGTTGGAGATCCAGGAAAGCTGGTGCTGTAATTCAATTCTGAGTCTGAAGAACTGAGAGCCGGGAGCAAAGACAACAGGAGAAGGTTGATGTCTTAGCTTGGCAATCAGGTAGAAAGGGCCAAATTCTTTTTCCCTCCACCTTTTTTATTCTATTCATGCCCTCAGTGAATCAAATGGTGCTCACCCACACTGGGGAGGGCCATCTACTTTACTCAGTCACCAGTTAAAATGTTAATTTCATCTGTGAGAAATACCCTCACAGACACACCCAGAAATAATGTTTATTGGAATATTTTGGCACTCTGTGATCCAGGCAAATTGACACAAAATTAACTATTACAGTGCAGGGAGCAAGTCCATGTTGCTAAGCACATGCACAATCTACATCATGCTGCCTTAACTACTTTGTTTATCAGCCCCCTGGGCAAGGACAATGGTAGTTGGTGATTAGTGTCCATAAAAAAAAATAATTTTATCCACCTCTTTATTAAGGTCCTCCTCTGCTGAGGGCATTCTTTGGTGAGCATTCATATATGACAAAAATATCTCTATACTCCTCCTATTTGGGGGGTGTTCTGTCCCTGTACCTCCTCCTAAGATCTCTATGGACAGTTTTCAAATCTTATTCCTTCAAAGTCCCTGATGGTTCAGCTAAGTCATTAGTCACTGTCCATGAATCAGATACCTCTGGCCATCTCTTCTTAGGACTTTAGGATTTGCTTAAATTTAGTCTTTTATGACACTTTCATTTGATTATGGAATGCCACTATGCAGTCCTAAATTTTTGGCTTTATAGTTCAAACAACCCCAATAAAAGATGGGCAACTCAAGTCTCATGGTAACTCAATGGCCCATGATTAGCATTCAGTCTCAACCAAGCTCCAGTAGTAAAGGCAGAAGTTGTTTCTAAAAAAAAAAAAAAAAAAAAGGGGGCGCCTGGGTGGCTCAGTCGTTAAGCATCTGCCTTCGGCTCAGGTCATGATCCCAGGGTCCTGGGATCAAGCCCCGCATCGGGCTCCCTGCTCAGCGGGAAGCCTGCTTCTCCCTCTCCCACTCCCCCTGCTTGTGTTCCTTCTCTCGCTGTGTCTCTCTCTGTCAAATAAATAAATAAAATGTTTAAAAAAAAAAAGAAAAAAGAAAAGAAAAAAAGAAAAGAAAAGAAAAGTTACTGATAGACAGTGGCATAACTGTTCCAAAATCCTAGAGATCTGCACTGTGATTCACCTAGAGATTCCTGCCAAAGGCTCCTTGCAGCATGACTATCTGCCTGAGACATTTAAAGCACTATCATATATGCTGGATCATAGAACTTGAATGACAGAAGAGCTTGTTTGACAACCTGGACATATTGCACAGCCTTTCTAAAAAATTCTGTGTCCCATTCAGTATGCTGACAAATCTTCTGATTTAGGCTGATGAACAAAACTGGATTTTAAAAATTCAGCAGATTATGGATGCCCACGAAATCTTTAGAAAAATAACTAGTCAGCTTTTTCCTTGCCAATGACACATTCATATTGCTTTTTCTGATCATTTCGAGAGGTTTTTTAAAAAAATTTTCTGTGTTTTTTGAGTTTCCTCTTGACTAAAATCCTTAGAGTGTTTTTAAGATGCATTTTTATAGAGAAGTTGGGTCTGTACAGTTCTCTTAACTGCATATGGTCAATTCCATACATTTGTTGAATTAATCTTTTAACAAAGAAAGAGCCAATAAATGTAAATGGGACAAATGTGCATATTGTATGAAGAGGTAGAAGATGTGGATTACACATATATGGTAGTTTATATAACCACTGATACTCTTGGATACCCAAAGAAATTATTCAGTTTTTCTTTAAATTGTAATTTGTATTCCCTTATACAGAATGGATGTGGATATATATAACATTTTCTATAATATACTATATTTATATTATATATGCCACATTATGTTTAATTATCATGTCTACTTAGGCTCCTCTTGGCTGTGATTGTTTCTCAGAGTTTGTTTTTAATGACCTTGAAAGTTTTGAGGTGTACTGCTTAGGTAATTGGTAGAATGTTCTGCAATTGGAACTTGTCTGATATCTTTCTTATGAGTATATTGGGGTTATTTTGGTGGAGGAGAAGACCATAGAAGTAAATACCATTCTCATCACATTATCTCAAGGATATCAACATGAGCTATCACTGTCAAACATTAACCTTGATCATCTAACTGAGGTAGTGTATGTCAAGTTTCTCCATTATAAAGTTACTCTTTCACCCCCTTTCCATACTGTACTCTTGGGAAGGAAGTCACTATGCAAAGCCCACACTTAAGGTGTGGAGACTTATACTCCCTCCTTTAAGGGTAGAATATTTATATAAATTGGAATTCTCTTGAATGGCGAGTCTCATCTCTTCTCCCTCACTTACTATTTGTAGTGTTTTGTTGGAATTAGTAGGTGTTCATGATTATTAATTTTGTACTTTGGGTTATATCCAATAATATATTTTGTTGTTCATATTGTTTCATCTTTGGCCATTAGGTGTTCTTTCAGCTGGCCTCTTTGTTCCTTTGCCATACTATAATCATCATGGGTTTTCTGAGTACTTCCTTACTTTCTGCCTGCCACTACAAGAGGCTCCAGGATCATCTTGTGTATTTCCTGACTTGGTCCTGGACTCAGACATTTCTCCAAGGAGACTTGGTTCCTTTTACTGGTGAATGGTATTAGAAACCAAGATCTGGGTGCTAGGTGTACTCAGTACTTCTGTGGTGCCACTGTTTCTAAGCCCTCCCAACTGACAGAGCAAGAAAATAAATGTGTGTATACTAAACTGTATATATATGCATATTTGTAAGTATTTCTATATATAACCATCTGTATCTGTATTAAGCTAAGTATGAGTTCATACTAATGAACTCTAATCCATTACCACATGGATCATTTTAGCTTTCTCTTGCTTTTCTGTAAACTCCCATTCCAAATATGAGAAATCTGACTTCTACCTGCTGTCATACATTTACTTAATTATTCTGTTCTAGCAAACGTGTGTTATGGACTGAATGTTTTTGTTTTCCCCAAAATCACATATAGAGACTGTAATCCCCAATGTGACTGTATATGGAGGTAGGGCCTTTAAGGAGATAATTAAGATTAAGTGAAATCATAAGTACCGCATCCTAATCTGATAGAATTGGTGGCCTTGTAAGAAGAGGAAGAGACACAAGATCGTGCTCTGTCTCTGCACACATACAGAGAAGCCAGGTGAGGGTAGAGTGTAGCCAGAGAGATCCCAACAGAAACCAATCCTGATGGCACTTTGATTTTGGACTTCCAGACTCCAGAACTGTGAAGAAACAACTTTCTGTTGTTGAAGCCACCCAGTCTGTGGTATTTTGTCAAGGAAGCTGGAACAAATACATGTATAGTGGGTTTGGAATTGTTAACCCATATTTCCACTGGGCCAACTTCATCAACCAAAGTGCAGTGCTTATATCCACTTTCCTTTGCTTTAGTCTCACAGTTGCTTAGGTCAGCACTTTTCTTTCCTACTCTTTTCAATGAAGGAAGGAGTTACTCCATACATTTGTAATACAGTTAGATTCTTTTGTCATGGTCTGCATTCTTAGGATTCCTCAACATGCTAAATGATTTTTACATATTTATATACATCAAGGTTTACTCTTTGTGCTGTGAATTTCAACGGATTTTGACAAATGCGTAGTATCATGTATCAAAAATTA
Source organism: Phoca vitulina (assembly GCF_004348235.1). NCBI lineage: Eukaryota > Metazoa > Chordata > Mammalia > Carnivora > Phocidae > Phoca > Phoca vitulina. The sequence goes on from NW_022589756.1 coordinate 3,979,783, forward strand.
TAGCATCAGACAGAACAGTTTCATTGCCATGAAAAAAAATCTCCTGTGCTTCACCTATTCATAAACTTCTGGTAATCACTGATCTGCTGTCTCTATAGCTTGCCTTTTCCAGAACATCAAATACATTGAATCACAGAGCCTTTTCAGACTGATTTATTTCACTTAGCAATATGCATTTAAGAGTCATCCATGATTTTGCAGGGCTTCAGTGTAATAATCATGTTTCCTAGTTTCTGTTTTTGATGCTTGTACATTGTGGGGTCTTGCTGACCCTGGAGGGATTGCCCCTACCTGGGTTAGCTGATTCCTAGAGATAGCAAATCACCTTTGAGCATAACTATGAGCAAACTGACCAATCCAGAGCCCATACCACCAACCATCTTCTTTGTCAGGCTCTCATATTTCAGTGAGAACTGTCTCCCTGCCCTAAAGACTTGGGGACAAGTACCAGACAACGAGGGACAACCTTTATACCTCAGAGCCCACTAAAATTATTCAAAGTAGCTAATCCTAAACCTGTTTGGCCTTCTTACTCTTCCTTGTTCATTCCTTCCTGTTAAAAAACCACAATAAAAGCTTTTACCCGCATTTTCCCCATGTTCCTTCTGCCTCTGATCCTGGTGTTTTCCCATGTGGTCCCCCATAGCGTGCCATGACCCCTCCTCTTGAGATCTGAATAACAAGCTATCTTTTTAGTGGCAATCATCTCCTAATCTGTTGGCCTTGCCATACCTGAATAATAATAAAACTTGCATTTTAAAACACATAGATCACTCCATTTTATTATTGAATAGTATTCCATTATATAGATCCACTGCAGTTTATTTATTCATTCACCTATGGAAGAACATATTAGTTGTTTCTAGTTTGGGGCAATTATGAGTAAAGATGCTATTAACATTCATGTGGAGGTTTTTGTGTGGGCATGTTTTTAAATCAGTTGGGTAAATGTCTTTGAGTGCAATTGCTGGATTATATGGTGAGACCATGTTTTGCTTCGTAAGAAACTATCAAACTGACTTCCAGATTGACTGTACCATTTTGCCATTTTGCATTCCCACCAGCAATGAATGAGAGTTCCTCTTGCTCACATTTTGCCAGGATTGATATTTTTATTATTTTTAAAAACTTAGCCATTCTAATAAATGTGTTGTTTTAATTTGCATTTCCTAATGAAAAATGACAGCATGTCTAATATGCTTATTTGTCATTTGTATATTTTTTTTTGGTGAGGTGCCTGTTTATATCTTTTGTCCATTTTATAATTGTGTTGTTTATATTCTTATTGTTGCTTTTAACAGTTCTTTGCATACTTTGGCTACAAGTACTTTATCAGATTGGTGTTTTGAAAGTATTTTTTCTCCCAGTTGGTGGTTTATCTCTTCATTCTCTTAAAATTGTATTTTACACAGCAGATGATTTTAATTTTGTTAAACTCCAGCCTATCAATTTTTTCTTTCATGGATCATGTTTTCTTATTTTGTACCTAAAAATATCACCAAACTCAAGGCCACTTAGATTTTCTTCTAGACATTTTATAGTTTTAAATTTTACATTTAGGTCTATGATCCGTTGGGGTTAATTTTTGGGAAAGTTCTAAGGTCTGTGTTTCTTTTCTCTCTTTGTCCCTTCCTCCTTACCTCCCTCCCTCCCTTCCTTCCTTCTTTCCTTCCTTCCTCCTTCCCTCCCTCCTTCCCTCCCTCCTTCTCTTTCTTCTTTCTTTCTTTCTTTTCTTTCTTTCTTTCTTTCTTTCTTTCTTTCTTTCTTTCTTTCTTTCTTTCTTTCTTCTTTCTTTCTTTTTCTTTCTTTCTCCTTTCTCTTCCTTCCTTCTTTCTTTCTTTCTTTTCTTTCTTTTTCTTTCTTTCTTCTTTCCTTCCTCCCTCCCTCTTTCTTCCTTCCTTACTTTCTTTCTTCCTCTTTCTTTCTTTCTTTTTCTTCTTCTCTTTCTTTCTTTCTTTCTTCCTTCTTTCTTTCTCTTCTCTTTTTACATATGGATGTCCAAATATTCCATCAGCCTTTATTGAAAGGCCATCTTCATTTTACTGCCTTTGCTCCATTGCTCAAGATTATTTACCTATATCTATGTGAACACATTTCTGCTCTCTATATTCCATTCATTCATCTAGCTGTCCATTTTTTTTTTTTTTTTTGCCAATATGACACTGTCTTTATTACTGTAGCATTATGGTAACTTTTGAAATAGGGTCATGTGTGTCCTTCACCTTTGTTCTTCTTCAGAATGGTGTTGGTTATTCTGTGTATCTTGCCTTTCCATATAGGCTTTAAAAAACAGTCTGTTGATATCTAAAATATAATTTGCTAAGATTACGATTGTGTTCAATCTATAGATCAAGTTGAGAAGAATTGACATCTTAATACTATTGAGTCTGTCAGTCCATGAACTTCAATATATCTCCATTTATTTAGATCTTCTTGGATATTCTATTCTTTTGTTGTTGTTCATTTCTTTCTCTTTACATTTCAATTTGGGAAGCTCCTAGGGACCTACCTTTAAGTCCAGTGATTCTTTTCTCTACTGTGTTCAATCTACCAGTAAGCTCATCAATGTCATTCATTTAGGTAGTATTTTTGTGAAATCTAGTATTTCCTTTGATTCTTTCTTAGATTTTCCAACTCTCTATTGCCTATCAGTTCTTGTATGTTGTCCATTTATATCATAGTTATTTTAAATTATCTGTCACATAGTTCCAAAATCTGAATTGTATCTGAATCTGATTCCAATGCATGAATGTCTCTTCAAACTGTGTTTTTACTTGCCTTCCATCATGCTTTTTAATTTTCTGTTGAAAGCCAGACAATTTATACAGTAATAAAAACTGGAGTAAGTTGGCCTCTGGTCTGATATGTTAATTTATGTAGGCATTGGGTTGTGTTTAATATTTTCTCTAGCTATTGGTGCCAGAGGCTTCAAATTCTTAAAGCATCTTTGTTTATGTCTTCTTTGTTTTCTTTGGGTTTCTTGAAGAACTCTATTTTAAATAGAGTTTATCCCTCAGTGCTCTCTGAGCTGTAATCCACTGCTATTTATAATAGATAACTGTTGTGTAAGATATGGTGTTGTATAAAGTGTGGGGGAGGGGAAGCATTCTATAATCTTATAATTAATCTCAGTCTTTTAGTGGGCCTGTCTCCTTCAGCTGTGACCTTCACAACTGTTTCTTAGCTTCCTTTGCTTTAGGTTAGACAATAATTTTAGAGGTGACGTGAGTCAGAGAAATGGCCTTACTCTATATGGGACAGGCTCTGATAAAGTCTTTTCTTCTGGATAGTAGGCTTTGCTATGGAGAAGACCATGGGTGTATTTCACCATATTCTTTCTTGAACCCCAGCAGAGTGCTCTTTCTTGGATGTTCACAGTGAATAGGAGCCTTGTGTGTTTTCTAAAAATAAAGCCCAGGAAAGTGTGGCAACCCTATAAGGTTGTGGCTTCCAAGAGTTTCTCTCTTTCATTCTAGTTTACATTTAGCTTCCAGGCATTTGTCAAAGTTGCCATTTCAGGGTTCATACCAGTTTATGGCTCCAGAGGCTCCTGTTCAGGGTAAACAGATATCAGTCACAATTGTCTACAGTTGTCTTTCTCTCCAGATTTTGTGGTGACAGTTCACTGAAACTTGTCTTATGCATCCAAGAAAAGGCATTGGTTTTATTTGTTCACCTTTTAACTGTTGTAAGGATGGGCATGACTTCCAAGCTCTTTACATGCCATCGGTGAAACCAGAAATTGTGGTCATGTGGTTTAATTGCTCATGCTTTTATTTTTGAAATTACAAAGTAATGCTGAATAACCATGTTTTTATTCCCTAAGGAATATATTCTTTCTCTTTCTCTAAGGAATTAGAGTCACTATATAGCATATATTTTTTTCTAGATGTTTTATTCGGTTTTCTGATTTTTAGTGAAAAGGATACTACTTCCTTCCCAAATGTTATGCTTAGCCATTACCCTTCTTTGAACTGAAGTACTACTTATATCCAAGATGTCAAAAATCTTTATCCCTTAATATGCTTCTTTGGCTTGAATTATAGCTCTGGGAAGTGGCTACAAATTTTGGTAATGAAGTAAAGTGTTTTTTTCATAAAGTTTATTTTTTTTTGTTCTGTAAAAGTTAAATGTGCTGTAGGAATAAAGGAGAAAGAGGCCAGAAAAACTAAAATCTAAAAACTGATCAAAGTTATGATGGGAACACTTGACAGCTTTTTCTATGTGGCGAAGCATACATCTGTGTCTTTATTAAATGGAATTACTGTTCAGCAGATCATAAAATTACATGATATAATTTCCCCATACTACAGAACTTCCTATGACTCACAGATATGAACTACCTTGTGTTTAACTAGTACTTTTTCTCCTAATACAAACCAAGAGCCAAATTAGTTATTAAGCTTCCAGGAAAATGAACAAGATTGTCTTTGCTCTTATTCTGTCTCTCTAAAATCACAAATTTACTTGATGTTATTTATTTTTTTCTTTTCCAATAAGAATTCCTGCCAATTTTGATAAAAATCCAAAATAATTGGCAGGCATTGATATTTCCTCCCTCCTCTGCATGTCTCGGGAAAATGACCCACCAATATGGCTCTATGTAATTTACTTCTCCATCTCTGGAAACACCATTAGTAACATTAGCACTGTTTTAACAAATAGCAGTTTTTACCTGCTTATCAGCTAGCTTAGCAACAGTAGACCTGAACAATATGTAGTATTCTTTCTGGTTATAAGAATTTTACTTTTATTGTACCCTTGCTTTGTAGAATATCAGACTTTCATGTGTACCTTTAGCAGTACAATAAGAATGGTCCTAATTTATTACACAACTCTACCCTTCTAGAAATTTTACTTGTATAATTCTCTCATTTAAATTTCACTTAATTTTATAAGTTATAGTATTAACAGGGCTGAGATTCAGCAGGTCCACCTTACAAGCCTAGATGGATTGTTTTGAGCATCTCTATTCCATTTAAAAGATGAGAGAACTGTCTAGAGATTAATTATCTCTATTAATTTGAATAGCAAATAAAATACAATTTTTAAAAATACAAGACAGGAAGAGAGGAATAGATTACATTCATCTACCAGTATATCAAAAGAAGTGTAGCTAGTGATCAAAATCAAGGCAAGTTTCCATGACCAAGATTATGACTTTAGATTTCTTGGCTAATGAGAAATGTGAGCAACTTTCTTGCTCTCTGAGGTTTCCCATCCCCTCCTTCCCTTCTTCCTTCCTCCCTCTCTCCCTTCCTCCCTCCCTTCCTCCCTCCCTTCCTTCCTTTTTCTGTCTCTCTTTTTTTTTTTCTCCTTTCCTTACTTGTGTTCGTTCTTTTTCTTTCTTCCTTTCTTTCTTCTTTCTTTCTTTCTTCTTTCTTCTTTATTCCTTCTTTCTTTTATTTTTTCTTTCTTAATCCCTCTTCCCTTCTGACCCTTTATTTTTTACTTATACTGAATACTTATACAATTTTACTTAGAACTAGCTTTAATTACATTATTGTAATATAAGCCTAATTTCTATATTATCAAATTGGTCCCTTTAGCTGGTTGAGGTGTTTTTGGCTTTTGTTTTGTTTGTTTGTTTTTTGCAGAAAGTGGTAGTCTGTTGACCCAACCCAAACAGGTTTAGTGTACCATATGTTTCTCTTGGGGTGGGCATGGGGGAATGATGACCACAAATACCATTATGGTATTCCAACTTTTACCTCTTCCACCCTAATTTACTAGGTTGTATCTTATGGAATTGTCATCTAAAAATTGATAACTTTGAAATTCAAGAACAGTTTCATGAGATGCAACCTGATATATTCATGTGACATCAAAGAAAATTTATATCTAGGATTGAAAATTTCTAAGAAAGGCTTGTGGAATGAAAAGAGGCTGAGTAATTCCTTATCTCAGCATGTTGTTGGGGGAGTGGGTTGCAAATCAGACACTGATCTCTCTTACTGCCAGTAGGTGGAAACACTTTTTTTACTACTTTCTATTTTTTTCTTGAGCCATAGGTCCCTGCAACATCTATCACGTATATCTATTCTCCAGAAGCCCAGTGGATCAGAATAAATGCTTTTATTTATATGACTATGATGTGCTATTGCAATGGCAGTTGTATGATCAAACATGTGTATGGGTGTTTGTATCTTTAATCATCTCCTAAATTAAGGATGGAACATGTCCAGATTCATTGGACTTAATTCCCACACAATTTCCTAACCAAATGCCAAGGATCTCATATTGACTTCTTATCTAAAATTAGAGGCAATTGAAATGAATTATAAGGTGTTTCATAAGATTCTTTGAAAAATAATTCTTACCTCTGTTTGTAATGCCTCATAACATCCTTTCCCCTTGATCTCTACTCTTTGTGGGGTGATTTGTAACTGCAGATTTTCTCATATTCTCATTTTTTTCTTCTTTAGTTTTTCATTAATTCTGGGCTACTGCTACTAGTTTAAATTGTGGTTTTACTTTCTCCTGGTTAAAAAAATAGAACAACAAAGTTATCCATACAGATGACTCAATGTTTACAGATCTTTTGGTGGAGAGAAAAAATGCCTGGCCTGTTGGCATGGAGGACAGGGCTAGGGGCAGAGTGAACCTTGAGAGCGAAAAAGAGAATTTCTAAATTATTTTATGCTACGGGCTTCTAAGGAGAATCAATTTGGTTAGACTTACACAAAACCTATCTCTGAAGCTTTGCTGCTCACAACCCAGACGTGGCTTATGAGAACCAGATTTCTCAGTCAAGTTAGAGAAATAAGCAGCTCTGAGCACTAGGTTAACTATAGGTAATTTAGCTTTCCCTATTAGACTCAAGTGACAGTTAATTGCCTTCTTGTGTCCAAGGTTAGATTGCTACCACAGGTGTTTATGCTTATGATTAAAATTCACGGAAGAGATTATTGGTCATTTTACCTAAAATGTATTATTTAACTAGAAAGCAAGTATATTGACTCCTATTGATTCTTTGTCTTCCTAACACTATTGTTTAAAACATAATAGGCGTTCCAGATATGCATTTTAGCACTGTGTATTAAGCAGATGATACTAAATAGGACAATGCCTTAGCAGGGTGTGGAGTCCTCAGTAAATCTTGGTATTTTCTTTTTTTCACCCTAAGTAGGCCTGAAATAGTAGATAAAAACAAATGTTAAGGGCAGTCTAAGTGAAGAAAAGAGGTCATAGAGAGTAGGCTCTGTGAATGGACAGGGTGGTGAGGAATTCCAGCTCCAACTTTTAAAAATCTAAGTGATGTGTTAACTTATCAAGAAGCAGAATGCACAGTGTATAAGCTGGCTGGACACTAAAGATTGGCTTGGCAGCTTTGCCAGTCAGCCTGACCTCTGACTGTCAATCTGAGAAGAAAATCCAACCACTACAGAAGTAGACAAGGAAAAGAACTTTATAGAAGAAATTGAAAATGTCCAAGAAGTGTGTTGGGTCCAGAAAATTTTGATTTTTTTCCCAAAACATTAAATAATACATAATGTCCATGCTATTTAATCTGTTTATTTTACCAAATCATCTATAATACAGATAATACCTTTCGGCATAAGTTGTATATATGAAGAGAAATGCAGGTGAAATTCACTAATGAATATACAGTCAATGTTTCATAATAAGTACCAAAATTAACTGGTGCACAGATTACTGAGGGTAAAGGTGGAAAGGACCTGGAATCCATTCCCCTCCTCAGTGGTGCTTGGTGAACAGCAGCAGCTGGAGAAAGGGATTTTTTTCCTTTGGTACGGGTAACGACCAGTGCAAATGCTAAAGATGTGTGAGGATAGCTTGCTTGTGGGTTGGTAAGGAGCTGTGGAAGTGGAGAGTAAGGAGAGCAGAAGGGGAAGTTAGACAAATGACAGGCAACCAGAACTCAGGGTCCTTTGCACAACTCAAGTGTGATGTCAGGACCAGCAACATCAGGATCCACTGACAGCATGCTAGAAATGCAAAATCTGAGGTCTCACCTTGATCTAGTGAGTTATAATCTGCATTTTAACAAGGTCCCCAGGCAATTTTTAGACATGTTAAAGTTTAAGAAGCACTGTCCAATGTAAGACTCTGGCTTTTACTCAGGCACAATGATTGGTTGCACATTGGTAGAATGTGAGGCGGGGGTTTTAAAAAATAATGATGTCTTAATTCCATAACAAGAGATTCTAATTTAATTGGTTGAGGGTAAGACCTGAGCATTGGAATTTCTAAATGCTCCTAGTGATTCTTTTTTTTTTTATTTTATTATGTTATGTTAATCACCATACATTACATCATTAGTTTTTGATGTAGTGTTCCATGATTCATTGTTCGCATATAACACCCAGTGCTCCATTCAGTACGTGCCCTCTTTAATACCCATCACCAGGCTCACCCATCCCCCCACTCCCCTCCCCTCTAGAAGCCTCAGTTTGTTTCTCAGAGTCCATAGTCTCTCATGGTTCATCTCCCCCTTCGATTTCCACCTCCTTCATTTCTCCCTTCCTACTATCTTCTTCTTCTTCTTCTTTTTTTTTTAACATGTAATGTATTATTTGTTTCAGAGGTACAGGTCTGTGCTTCAACAGTCTTACACAATTCACAGTGCTCACCATAGCACATACCCTCTCCAATGTCTATCACCCAGCCACCCCATCCCTCCCACCCCCCCACCACTCCAGCAACCCTCAGTTTGTGTGGGAAAGGTTGAGTATCGCTGCTCCAAGTAATAATATGATTTTCCATTACAAAAGATCATTCTTGCTGCTGTGTTAAGAAAACAGTGTAGGACAAAATTTTTAAGTTGGTTAGGAATTATATGAATACATTAATAAAGATTTGGAAAAAAATAGGATGGAGATTCATATTATCCACTTAAGCAAGTTCAGATTGTAAAGATGTCTATTCTATTCTCAGTGATATATTCACTTAATGCACTGATATAGTCATTTAATTCAATTTTCATAAAGCTTCCATAAGATTTTGTTGAAACTTGGTAAAATGCTTCTAATACTCATCTAGAAACTTAATAAGTATGAAAATAGGGACTTAAATTTTGATAAAGAATGAAATAGAGAAAGTAGTTTGAGATGTTTTAAAACCTGCTATCAACCTTCAGTAGTTATTTCAACAAATGTATCAGTGGAGATACAGTAGAAAGTTGAGGAACAGACATAAGTATATATAAGAATTGAGTATTTTAGAAAAGTGATATATATATGAAAAGTGATATTTCATATATATATATATATATATATATATTAGAAAAATCATATTTTAAATTAATGCTTGGATGGTCCCTTTGGGAGATTGTCTTTTTTCCATTGGTCAGTCTTTCCTGCTTTGTTGAAGATTAATTGACCTATAGTTGTGGGTCCATTTCTGTGTTTTCTATTCTGTTCCATTGATCTATGTGTCTGTTTTTGTGCCAGGACCATATTGTCTTTTTTATTTGTTATTTTTTTAAATTATTTTTTAATTTAATTTAATTTTATTATGTTGTGTTAGTCACCATACAGTACATCATTAGTTTTTGATGTAGTGTTCCATGATTCATTGTTTTCATATAATACCCAGTGCTCCATACAGTATGTGCCCTCCTTAATACCTATCACCGGCCTAACCCATCCCCTCACCCCCCTCCCCTCTAAAATCCTCAGTTTGTTTCTCAGAGTCCATAGTCTCTCATGGTTCGTCTCCACCTCTGATTTCCCCCCCTTCAGTTTTCCCTTCCTTCTCATAATGTCCTCCATGCTATTCCTTATGTTCCATAAATAAGTGAAACCATATGATAATTGACTTTCTCCACTTGACTTATTTCACTTAGCCTAATCTCCTCCAGTCCTATCCATGTTGATGTAAAAGTCGGGTATTCATCCTTTCTGATGGCTGAGTAATATCCCATTGTATATATGGACCACATCTTCTTTATCCATTCATTTGTTGAAGGGCATCTTGCCTCTACCTACAGTTTGGCTATTGCAGACAATGCTGCTATGAACATTGGGGTGCATATGACCCTTCTTTTCACTACATCTATGTCTTTGGGGTAAATACCCAGGAGTGCAATTGCTGGGTCATAAGGTAGCTCTATTTTTAATTTTTTGAGGAACCTCCACACTGTTTTCCAAAGTGGCTGTAGCAACTTGCATTCCCACCAACACTGTAAGAGGGTTCCCGTTTCTCCACAACCTCTCCAACATTTGTTGTTTCTTGCCTTGTCAATTTTTGCCATTCTAACTGGTGTAAGGTGGTATCTCAATGTGGTTTGGATTTGAATTTCCCTGATGGCTAAAGATGATGAACATTTTTTCATGTGTCTGTTAGCCGTTTGTATGTCTTCTTTGGAGAAGTGTCTGTTCATGTCTTCTGCCCATTTTTTGACTGGGTTATTTGTTTTTTGGGTGCTGAGTTTGAGAAGTTCTTTATAGATCTTGGACATCAGCCCTTTGTCTGTAGTGTCATTTGCAAATATCTTCTCCCATTCTGTGGGTTGCCTCTTTGTTTTGTTGACTGTTTCCTTTACTGTGCAGAAGCTTTTTATCTTGATGAAGTCCCAAAAGTTAATTTTTGCTTTTGTTTCACTTGCCTTTGCACTCCATGCTCATGGATTGGAAGAATAAACATTGTTAAAATGTCTATGCTGCCCAGAGGACCATATTGTCTTGATGAATACAGCTTTGTAATATAGCTCGAAGTCTGGAATTGTGATGCCTCCAGCTTTGCTTTTCTTAGGATTGCTTTGGCTATTCAGGGTTGGGATTACCCTTTTGGATGTCTATCCCTTATACATTGGGATAAGCTCCAGATGGAAGAATTAAAGATGTATATGTAAAAAAAATTCCCACAAAATACAACCAAAAGAATTATGCATATGTATGTGTAAATGTGTTTTTGATGTGGGTTAGTATTTTTTCAAGTATGATATAGGCAGAAAACATAAAAGAGAAAATAAATTTGCTTAGACAAAAGCAGCCATAGTAAATGAAAATGCAAATAAGATTCTGTGGGAAATATTTGTTACATATGTTTTAGACAAAGGGTTAATATAATTACATACATATAAATGTATATTATAATATATATTGTACAAATTAATATAATACAATGTGAAAAAGTTAACCCAAAAAATTTAAAAGAGAAAATGCAAATGGATAGTAAACATACTGACACATATCAAATATCACTATATTTTCAAGAAATTTATGTTAAAAGCATGATTTATCATTTTTGCCTGTTGAATTGAATTAAAAATATTATAAAATTATCTCATACTAAAATAGTGATACTTGATATAGCAAAATGGGCATTCTCACATCTTTTTTTTTTAAGATTTTATTTATTGGATAGAGAAAGACAGATAGTGACAGAGATAGCGAGAAAGAACACAAGCAGGGGGAGACGCAAAGGGAGAGGGAGAAGCAGGCTCCCTGTGGAGCAGGGAACTGGGTGGGGCTCGATCCCAGGACCCTGGGATCATGACCTGAGTGGAAGGCAGACGCTTAACGACTGAGCCACCCAGGCACCCCCTCACATACTTCTTTTCGAAATAGGTAAACCATTAATTCAAAGACAATTTTATGGAAATTTTTATTAAGATAATAATCATGTAAACAAAAATTTGGCCCCTGATATATTTTTGCAGCATATTTTTTAAATAATAAAAAACAACATAAAAATTCTACAATTATTTAATGTTCCAATAATTTAAGATAGATCTGAGCAGCATAACACTATGTAAACATTTTGTGGGACATATGATGGAATGAATGTTGAAAGGACAAATATTCTTTATTAATATTTGACATACAAATATACTTACTACATACATTCAGTAAAAAACATACATGAGGATAACATATGTGGCATAAAATAAAGATATCTCTTTATAGAAAAAATCTAGAAGTACCAACATTTTAATTATTTGCGTTATTACTTCTTCATATTTCTGCTTATCTTTAATTTATATAATAAATGTGTAATTTTTTAGAAAAAGTTTTAGTTTGGAATAATTTTAGATTTACAAAAAATTGCAAAGGTAGTAGAGTTCCCATATACTGTTCACATAGTTTCTCTTGATGTTAACATATTATGTAACTATGGTGCATTTGTTAAAACAAAATGTTAACATTAGTGCATGACTATTAAATAAACTACAGATGCTTTTTGGATTTCATGAGTTTATGAACTAATGTTCTTATTCTATTCCAGGATTTAAGCCAGGATACCACGTTGCATTTAGTGTATTACTTTTCTAAAAAGAAAAAAGCTTCCAAAACTCATTGAAAAATAATAATAACAACACAAATTGAAGAACAACATAATTGAGGAAAACTATGGCATTTGAGCATAAAATGGGCTTTTTCTAGATTTCTATTGGCCAAGAAAAAGAGGGAAAGATGATAGGGAACATAATGATTCACCATCTGGTACTGTGTTCTCCTTGCATCCTTGAGGCAGGTAACAGATGGTGGTAAAGGAGTTGAAGGAAGATATCCACACCACTTTTCCAAGGATTCCAGTAGAAAGATGTTATTTCCCTATGTGAAGGGTATCCATAGCAACAGATCTTTACTCTAGTTTAAATTATATCAACCAAATATACTTTAATTCAGCTCAGAAGCTCTGACTGGTTGTCATATCTTATCCATAAGGAATTGAAAACTGGTTTATTAAATGCAAGTTGGTAGATTTCTGTGTTCTGTGGGGGAAAATAAGAAGTGGCCTAAAGAAGTATTTTGGCCAAGTCTTGTCTAAAGGTAATTGAATTGTTCTGGTCCATTCCATTTCTCTTGTTGGCTTCCCTGAGAGACAATAGGCAGTACAGGACTCTTAAGAGTAAAGTTTTAAGGGTGATTCAGGTTTTACATGTCTAAGAACTATGTTATTAAATGCATGCGGTACCCAAGAAATTCACTCCTGCAGCCTTTCACTGAATTTATTCAATAAAAAAAAATTACATGTATTAGTTCATCTCTTGTTGCCCAACTCTAGTGCTCTATGCTTTGGGATAATGCCATTAATCTCCTCTATCTCAGGATCTATCTGGCTTCATGAAATAGAGAGAGGATTCAACTGGAAAAATCTTGTCAGCCTCATTACTTAGAAAGGCTTTTTTTAAAACCAGGATTCTTTCAATTAGTGAGGACCATAGGAAATTGTCTTTTGGAATCAGGCTAAGTGGTTGAATGTCAAATGTGTTTATTGGACTCTCTGGTGCCTGCACAAATCACTTGTACAAATCACTATGTGGATTTCTCTGGTGTCTCATCCCTTGTGATTATATCTAAGCTTTTTTGTATCTAGGCACTATAATTCTGGATAGAGCATAGATAGTAAACAATAGACTTCTGAACCTAGGAATGAGTAAGCACTATTGAGGCAAAGGCGTATCTGTAAAACCCATCTTGGTGAGGAGGCCTCACTGTGTAATGGACCCAGTACTGGCTTTGGAATAAGGTAGAGCTGGGTTCAATCTGGCTCTGTCACTTACTTGCTGTGGGATTTCAGGCTTGTTCCTCACCCTAACTCATCTTCCATTTCCTTGTTTGTAAAATGGGGATCCTAATATTCTTCTTAGAAAGTTGTGAAGAGTAAATGAAATCATGTATATGAAATATTTGATACATAACAGTCATTCAAAATGGATGCTTTATTCTCCTATTTGGTCCTGCTTATTCCCTGAAAATCATGCCACCATGATCCCAAAGATAAAATTCTTATGCAATTGTTTTGTTTTGAAGTTAGGAAAGGGTAAAAAACCAAAATCAAAAACCCCTCAGTGTTTTCCAATACAGTCAAGTGAAATGAGAGTTTTGAATGTCAATATAAAGACATGCACTTTTGAATCATGGGATCTCATAAAGATAGGGTAAAATTATACTGTGGCTTGTGCTCCCATCAAACTGAATTTCCAGAACCAGTCACTCTATAGATGCTTAGTGCCAATGACTCACTTTCTAGATTCATTTGATCAGTTCTCCCAATAAGCCAGAACTAAATGAATCCCAAATGACTTTCAGCTATTTTAGGACAAGTGTCATTTTCCTTAAAGCCAGTCATTACATCTCTTCCCCTGATGTGTATTTCACATTTTCCTGCCAAACAATTTCTGTAATAAAGATTACAAAAAATGAAAAGAAAGTTTATTTTCAAAATACTTCAAGCTATTTTAATTGAAAGAAGATGAGATATAAAAACATCTGATCTAAGCACACACTAACATTAATATGATGTAGTTAAAAGCTCTAAAATGATGTAAAAACTATTTGTTTAATTGCATTTTATTAAAGGTAAGAGAATAACTTTGTGCTACAAGTGCGCTTTTGGGGAGGGTATGTGCTATGGTGAGTGCTGTGAATTGTGTGAGACTGCTGAATCACAGACCTGTGCCTCTGAAACAAATAATACACTATATGTTAAAAAAAAAAAGAAGAAGATAGCAGGAAGGGAAAAATGAAGGGGGAGAAATCAGAGGGGGAGACGAACCATGAGAGACTATGGACTCTGCGAAACAAACTGAGGGTTCTAGAGGGGAGGGGGGAGGGAGGATGGGTTAGCCTGGTGATGGGTATTAAAGAGGGCATGTACTGAATGGAGCACTGGGTGTTATACGCAAACAATGAATCATGGAACACTACATCAAAAACTAATGATGTAATGTATGGTGATTAACATAACATAATAAAATAAAAAAAATAAAAAACCCAAAAAACTAATTCACTAATTCTTAATCACTTGTATGTCTAACAAATAAGTTGCTTAGTTTAAAATGTGAATTCTTAGGTTTCACTAACAAGGATTTTGAATCAGTGGTGCTGGGATGGTATCCCTGCAATATGCCTCAAGCAAGCATGCAAGTGAATCTCAGGCAGATTTTCTTTGTACAATATTTTGTGAAACAATTGAAGAATGGAATTTACTGGTATGGAGGTATTTGATAAATCCAGTTCCACTTGCTTACAATTCTGAATTGTTTCAATCATCATTACTTTAACCTTCCATAATTCCCATATTCCAAAGGAGTTCAAGATGCTGTGAATGTAAGATTGAAGCTAAGGTAATTTTAAAATTCTAGAAGTACTAAATATCCTTATTTAAGGTGCATGGGAATGTTTCAATTATTTTAAAAATACTGCATACAAGACTATAGAGAATCCTCAGAACTAGCAGAATGAGTACATGAGACAAATATTTGACCAAAATTACCTAGAAGTGCAGCTGATACTAGAGAATGGCATCTTGCATATTGAATCTAATGGTACTTTACTTAAATTTTCAACCTAGAGACTGGTGGTGTAGATCGGCACTTCTCAAAGTGTGTTCTGTGGACTGATGCCATCCTTGAACTGTTTTTGTTATCATTTAGTGACAATATAGAAGTTAAGAGTAAGCTTTCAGAAACTTTAATAGCATTTTGAAAGAGTAAATATATGTTTGTTGTATCTAATAAGTAAAATAAATTGGGATTATATTTTGTATGTCTTTTCCTCAAATTTCACCTTTCTAGTGATTCATTTTGACTGTATTTTACAAGGATATTAGACCTAGATGAATTGGAAATTTTAAATAAAATTACACTTTCACAGGTGAATATATAGTAAAGGTAGTGAGTGGATTAGCAACATAAAACTAGTATGAAGGTTAAAGGGCAAACTAATAAGATTGACAATAGTCAAAATAATTAGTTAAGGGATACACACATAAAAATATGTAAAATATAACATTAAAAACACAAAATGGGGGAGCAAAATACAGTTTTTTGAATGGCTTTCAAGTTTAGTTGCTATCAACTTAAAAAATATATATATATCTCTTAAAAAATCCTATATATGGTGTTATATGTGAACTTCATGGTAACCACAAAGAAAAACCAGTAGTAGATCCACAAAAGATAGGAAGAAGGCATCTAAATATAACCCTAAAGAAAGCTATCAAACTACAAGAGAAAAGAGAAACACAAGAATAAAGGAACAAAGAGGAATTCCTGAGGAACTCCTCAAAGCAGCCAGAAAACAATTAACAAAATGGCAAAAAGTACATACTTATCAACAATTACTTTAAATGTAAATGAACTAAATCCTCTAATAAAAAGACATAGAGTGGCTGAATGGATAAAAAATACAAGACTCATCTGTATGTTGCCTACAAGAGACTCACTTCAGATCTAAGGATACACACAGACTGAAAGTGAAGAGATGGAAAGAGATATTCCATACAAATGGAAACAAAAAGAAAGCTGGTGTAGTTATATGAGACAAAATAGACTTTTAAACAAAGACTAACAAAGGACAAGAACATTACATAATGTTAAAGGAATCCAACAAAAAGATATAACATTTGTAAATATTTATGCACTTAATATAAGAGTACCTAATATGTAAAGCAAATATTAACAGACATAGGAGGAGAAATTGGCAGCAATATAAGGTAGGGATCTTTAATATGCCACTTACATCAGTGGATAGATCACCCAGATAGAAAATTAATAAGGAAACATCAGCCTTAAATAACATATTAGACCTGATGGATTTAATAGATAGATAAAAAATATTCCATCCAAAAACATCAGAACACATATTCTTCTCAAGTGAATATGTAAAATTCCCCAGGATAGATCATATGTTAAGCCATAAAACAAGTCTTGATAAATTTAAGAAGATTGAAGTCATATCAAGTATCTTCTCCAACCATAATGGTAAAAAACTAAAACTCAGTTAAAAGAAGGAAACTGGAAAAATCACAAGTATATGGACATTAAACAACATGTTACTGACAACCAGTGGGTCAATAAAGAAATCAAGGGGAAATCAAAAATTATCTGGAGACAAATTAAAATGAAAATACAACATCTAAAACCTTGGGATGCAGCAAAGGCAGTTCTAAGAGGAAGGTTTGTAAAGATACAGGCCTACCTTAAGAATCAAGAAAAATATCAAATAAACAACCTAACTTTACATCTAAAGGAACTAGAAGAAGAAGAAATGATACCCAAAGTTAATAGAAGGAAGGAAATAATAAATATCAGAGAAGAAATAAATGAAATAAAGACTAAAAAAAAATGAAAAGTTCTATGAAAATAAGAGCTGTTCTTTGAAAAGATAAACAAAATAAACAAACTTTAGCCAGACTTATCAAGAATAAAAGAGAGAGGACTCAAATAAATAAAATAAAAAATAATATAGAAGAAGTTACAACTGATAACCCAGAAATGCAGAAGATTGTAAGAGACTACTATGAACAATTGTTTTCCAACAAATTAGGCAACATGTAAGAAATGTATAAATTCCTACAGACTTATAATCTTTCATGACTGAATCATGAAGAAATAGAAAAACTGAATAGACTAATTACTAGTAAGGGCATTGAATCAGTAATCAAAAACCTCCCAACAAACAAAAGTCGAGGGCCAGAGAACTTCACTGGCAAATTCTACCAAACATTCAAAGATTTAATACCTATCCTTCTCAAACTCTTTCAAAAAAACTGAAGAAGAGAGAATATTTCCAAATCTATTTTATAAGGCTAGCATTACCCTGATACCAAAACCAGCCAAGGACACCACACACACGCACGCACACACACACACACACACACACACACGCACACAATCACAGGTCAATATCTCTGGTGAATATAGATGAAAACATTCTCCACAAAATATTAGAAAAAACAAATTGAACAGCACATTAAAAAGATCATACACTACTATTAAGTGGGATTTATTTCAGGGATGGAAGGATGGTTCAAAATCTGCAAAATCAATCAGTGTGATACACCATCTTAACCAAATGTAATATAAAAATTATATGATCATCTCAATAGATGCAGAAAAAGCATTAGACAAAATTCAATAACCTTTTATGATAAAAATTCTCAACAAAGTGGGTGCTGAGGAAATATACCTTGGCATAATAAAGGCCTTATATGACAAATCCACTACTAACATCATACTCAATGACAAAAATCTGACAGGTTTTCCTCTAACATAAGGAACAAGACAAGGATGCCCATGCTTGCCACTTTTATTCAGCATAGTATTGGAAGTCTTAGCCACAACAGTTAGGCAGGGAATAAAAAGGCATCCAAAAAGGCATCCTTTATCCAGGGAATAAAAAGGCAGGAAGACATAAAATTATAAAATCTATTTGTAGATGAAATGATACTATGTATAAAAAAATCCTGAAGACTCCATCAAAAAACTGTTAGAACTAATAAATGAATTCAGTGAAACTGCAGGATACAAAATCAACTTACAGAAAAATGTGGTGATTCTATACTAGTGGAAAGAGAACTATTAGAGAAATTAAGAAAAAAATACCATTTATAATCGCATCAAAAATGCTTAGAAATAGATTTAACCAAGGGAGTGAAAAACCTGTACACTGAAAACTATGACATTCATGAAAGAAACTGAAGAAGACCCTCCCCCCCAAAAAAACGAGATTGAGAAGACACAAATACATGGAAAGATATTCTGTGTTCATGATTTGGAAGAATTAAATATTGTTAAAATGTCCATACTACCCAGAGCAATCTACAGATTCAATGTAATCTCTATCAAAATCTAATGGCATTTTTCATAGAACTAGAACAAATAGTTTTAAAATTTGTATGGAACCCCAACAGACCCTGAATAGTCAAAGCAATCTTGAAAAAGAACAAAGTTGGAAGTATCATGCTTCCTGATTTCAAACTGTATTACAAAGGTATTGTAATCAAAACAGTATGCTATTGGCATAAAAACAGAGAAATAGATCAATAGAACAGAATAAAGAACCCAGAAATAAACTCATGCATATACAGTCAATTAATTTATGGCAAAAGAGACAAGAATATACAATGGGAAAGTATAGTCTCTTCAATCAATGGTGTTGGGTAAACTGGACAGTAACATGGAAAAGAATGAACCTGGACCACCATCTTAAACCATACCCAAAAATAAATTCAAAATGGATTAAAGCCTTGAAAATAAGACCTGAAACCATAAAACTCCTAGAAGAAAACATAATTAGTAAGCTTCTTGACATCAGTCTTGATGTTGAAATTTGGATCTAACTCCAAAAGCTAAGGCAACAAAAGCAAAAAAAAAAAAAAAAGAGCAGGACTACATCAAATTAAAAAGCTTCTGCACAGCAAAGGGAACCATCAATAAAATAGAAATGCATCCTACTGATTAGAAGAAAATATTTGCAAATGACATATCTGATAAAGGATTAATATCCAAAATATAAAGAATGCAAACAACTTAGTAGCAAAAACCAAACAATCCAATTAAAAATGGGTGGAAGATCTGAAAAATAGACATTTTTCCAAAGAAACATACAGATGGCCAAAAGGCACATGAAATGATGTTCAGCATCACTAATTATCAGGGAAATGCAAATTAAAACCACAATGAGCTATCATTTCACACCAGTTAGAATGGTTATTATCAAAAAAGACAAGAGGGGCACCTGGGTGGCTCAGTTGGTTGTGTCCGACTCTTGATTTAGGCTCAGGTCACGATCTCATGGCTCCTGAGATGGAGCACCAAGTCGGGCTCTGCTCTAAGCAGGGAACCTGCTTGGAGATTCTCTCTTTCTGCCCCTTCTCCCCTCTAAAATAAATAAGTAAATCTTAAAAAAAAAAAAAAAAAAGACAAGAAATAACAAGTGTTAAAGAGGGTGTGGAGAAAAGGGAACACATAAACTGTTGATGGGAATGTAAACTGATGCAGCTGGCTATGGAAAACTCTATGGAGGCTCCTCAAAAAATTAAAAATAGAATTACCATATGATTCAGCTATTCCACTTCTAGGTATTTATCCAAAGAAAACAAAAATACTAATTATATGCACTCCTATGTTTATTGCAGCATTATTATAATAGCCAAGATATGGGAACAACCAAAGTGTCCATCAAGGGATGAATGGATAGAGAAGATGTGGTCTGTATATACTCAATTAAATGCTATTCAGTCACAGAAAAGAAGGAAATCTTGCTAGTTGCAACAACCTGGATAGAACTTGAGGGTATTATGCTATGTGAAATAAGTCAGACAGAGAAAGACATACTATATGATTTCACTTATATGTGGAATCTACAAAACAAAACAAATCAACAAAAGACAAAACAAAATCAAAACTCATAGATACGGAGAACAGATTGGTCATTATCAGAGGGGAGGGTGTTGGGGGATGGGAGAAATGGGTGAATTGTATGGTGATGGGAGGTAACTGGACTGGTGGCAATCATAATTGTTTACTAATATTGAATTATTATGTCGTATTCCTGAAACCAATATAATGTCATATACCAATTTATCTCAGTAAAAAAAAAAAAAATTGTTCTTTAGCCACAGGTAGTTTGAGAAGCAGTGGTCAAGATCCTCTTTATTTACAGTTTTTCTAGAGATGGTGATTTAAGAATGCTCAGAAAATGATCACTTCTCTCATTCCTGACTCACACCATATCTGTGGCCAAGCCTGTTTATAACTAGACAGGAAAGATAAGGGGAGCTATTATATTTATTTCTATATATCCACTTTGTTCCAGAAAGGATTTAAGGAGGCTGGCTCAGGAACTAAGAATGTTGATATGGAGTGAGTCTCTCTAAATTTGGAAGACATTTTCTGTTTTTAAAGAAAGGTTCTAATGGTATTTGGATGAGGGGCCTCCTTTCTTTTCTCCCACCCTCTGCAGATGATTAGCAGATGGGAGCTGGTCTTGCTTGTCTCATGTTTGGGTCCATGTGGGTCTCAATTCTTGTGGGTTCTTGTTTTGATTATATATAAGTCCATTTGTCAGCTAGAACACAGAAAAAGCTACCCAAAGATTTAAGTGTGAATCTCATTATGTATTATTTCCTAGTTGACCTGGTCTGTTTGCAATTTATAACTCTAAGATATTAAATTTTGGGAAGAGAAACTTTACCTATTAATACTGGTGAGAAAGCACATATTCATTATGTCTGAATGTTATTCCTCATCTAGCAGCTATCCCATGTAGATGAAGTAGGTGGTGGTAGGGAGTCCAAGGTCAAGACCAGTATTTTCAGCATTCATTCAATGCTTCTCATTAACCTGCAGTGGTTGGACAGATAGATTTAACTCCTAATTCTTCAAGAGATGCTTCCACATAACACTGCAAATACTATATTTTTCTACAGCACTATAGTAGTTCTTGTTATTGAAACAAATTACCACAGATTTACTGGCTTAAAACAAATATGTTTATTATTTGTAACCTGAAATGAGTCTTATTAGGCTAAAATTAAGGTGTCAGCAAGGCTGTTTTCTTCTGGAGGCTCCAGGAGAGAATCTTATCTTTGCTTTTTCCAGATTTTGGTGGCTGCCATCGTTCCTTGCCTTGTGGCTGCAACATTCCAATTTCTGTTTCCATCATGACATTGCCCTCTCTTCTGTAGTAGTATCTCCCTTTACTCTCTTTTAAGGACATGTGTATGCACGTGTGTGTGTGTGTGTGTGATTTTATTGCCTACAAATTTAATACTGAGGCAGAAAAGTGGTTAAGACTACACACTCTAGAATTAGACCATGTGGTTTAAAATCCTAAATATTTATGGGGTTCCTGGGTGGCTCAGTCAGTTAAGTGTCTGACTATTGATTTTGGCTCCATCATGATGTCAGAGTCATGAGACCAAGCCTCATGATGGGTTCCATGCTGGGTTTGGAGCCTGCTTAAGATTCCCTTTCTCCCTCTGCCCCACGCCCCCCACACTGCTTGTCTGTTTAACAGTGCAATGAACCTCTTTGCATCTTATTTACCTCATTTGTAAAATGGATAATGATTGTACCTACTTCATAGGCTTATT
The DNA here is from genome assembly GCF_004348235.1 of Phoca vitulina. Classification (NCBI taxonomy): domain Eukaryota; kingdom Metazoa; phylum Chordata; class Mammalia; order Carnivora; family Phocidae; genus Phoca; species Phoca vitulina. The sequence goes on from NW_022589756.1 coordinate 4,001,578, forward strand.
ATGAGGATTAAATGAATTATTTTATACAAATAAAATATTATCTAGAAACATAGTAAGTACTCGAAAAACATTAGCTATATCTTATTATTATTAAGTAAATGTCTATTGGCTCACTTTGGGTCAGGCACTGTGTGGGATCCTGGGGATTTTTTTCACATGAGTCATACCAGTTCATACTCATAAAAGTTGTGGTGAATACCGAGGATTGGCTTGTTCAACCTCTATTCTACCTACTACTTCTAATGTGTCTGTTTAGGTCAAGCTCCTCAAGGAACAGATTCTGAGGTGAATACTTGTCTGCAGGAAGCCTATATTGATCATGAGATCAATAATTGAAGGGCATAGGATTGAGCCGAGAAAGGGGTTGAAATGTAATGGAGGGGGGTGGGAGGATGGGTTAGCCTGGTGATGGGTATTGAAGCTCTCTTTAATGGGTGGTAATTCTGAGAGAAAACTTAGCTGAGAGATATCAACCACCAATAATCTCAGCTCAGCACAACTCAGCAGCTGGAGTAACATGGTGCCAGTCCTGAAGGGGCATCTGGTTGACGCACCCAGACAATATTGTCAACAGTGTCCTTCTAAGCTAGACATGCCAGAAGTCCAAACCTCAGGGTCTTACACTCCCTTGCTGTTAGAGAGCTGCATGTGATTTTGGTTCTAGCAATAGAGGTACCCCTGTGGGATTTTGATTCAGAACTGAGTTAAGCAGGGGAAAGAGCAGACAGTAAACATTCATTTTGCTGAATAGGGGTGTGGCACAGGCATGGTGGTTTTTTCAGTCAGTGGCTTCCTAATGTGGCACCTTCTTGCCCTAGTAGGGACAGCTCTCCTGCCATCATGGTGAAGGCAACATGATGCTAGGGACTGGGAAGTGTTCTAGGAAGTCAGCCTAGAGCTGACTCTTCCAGCTTTTCTATTGTTTTGTAAGCCACTTAATACCTGATAATAAATTATTTCTTTTTAATTTAGCCAGGACCTAAATATTTTGCAACTGTACCCCCAAATAATTATAATAATTTTATTATCTTTCGCTTTGTAGATAAGGAGTGTCCTAGAGATGGAGTGATGTACATAGGATCATACAACTTTTAAGTGGCAGAGCCCAGATTCAGATTTAGATACCCTGGCTTCAAATGCTGTGCTCTTCACCTACAACAAGATTAGAAAATATACATTTTGTGTAACACTACTCAACTCTCCTCCTGCATCCAGAAATGAGCTTACAATCCTTAGCACAAAGCTCCAGAAAGCCACTATGAATTGGTAGGAATTAGCATATAGATAACATCTATTTTTAATTCGGCTCTATAGCACACAAACTATAACTACAGAGAAATAGGAAGATTTGTTTCATGGTTCTCCTTCTACCTTTCTTTCCTCCTCTCTTTTAATATATTTTATGACTTCTTCCCAATCTTATGCTCTCAGATGTCAGCAGTTCTTCTCCATTGGGAAGATGTTGTCAATCTAATATTTTATTCTCAGATCAATGATTTTGACACATAAAGGAGGACCTTCAGAAGAAAGAAGGCAGTGCCTAACCCTAAAGAAGGAAATAATAATAAAGGAAGTTTAGACTACTTTGAGATGTTTCAGTAATTTCCGGGGACTGGCACTTCCCCTAATACAGCACTTTGCATCATTTTGCTCAATAAATATTTTTTGATTGGAGTTTTTCTAATTCATCTGCTAATGGCTGTGTGGGCAAAGGCAGAAGACTTGGATTCAAAACAAAGAGCACTATTAGGGTTAAAATGATTTCTTCCAGGGACAGCTCCCAGGGTAATATTCTAAAGCATAAATTTAGCTTGGCTGATCTTTTGTGAAGGAAGTAGAGGAGTCTTTATTTATTTTGAAATGCAATAGCCAAGGATTCAGCCTTTGATTTCTCTCCAGATATGGCTGGAAGTCCTGAAAAGGTCTTCTGGGTGCCTTGATCTTGCTGCCCCAATGCGAATCTTCTTGGTGTCTCTCCTGGGTAGCTATAATCTGCCTTTGATCTCTCTCCCTATTTCTGGGTGTGTGTATGTTGACATTTATAGTTGTAGATTTGTTTGCTTCCTTCTGTTTGCCCAGTTGATTCATTTTTCAGCTAAGGGATCAATAACCCAAAGCTATTACATTTGGTGGCAGTGCCACCCACTCCATTCTGTAAGTGAACACATGTGTGTATTAAATAAACAGGACAGCATTACCCTCACTGGGGAATTTTTGCCAAAGCTATATGTTTATTCAGATGTATTAAATGAAATGTTCCTTAACTACATTGATGGTTTAACAAGGATTTAACCTAAAAGCAACCATACTTAGGCCTCATCTAGCAAGAAATGAGTAAAAGAGCTAACATTTATTGAATTTTAATTATGCTAGACATTGTGGTAGGTAGGCATTTGAAATAAGCACATTTCACTCGATCCTCACAATGTTTTGTGAGATAATTGTTCTGAGAAGTGGGGCAGTCTAAGGGAGCACACAGAGATTTGGATCCACTTGTGATTGACTTCTCAGAACATTATTTTGCCTCTTGGGGGTCTAGGTGACTCTAGATGGAAGTTCACCAGCTAGAGGAGAACCATAGAGGTCTGCTGACCAAGGATGGTCCTAGATTTTACCTTCACTCTATTCTTTTATTTATGCCCATATAAGTGCAGGAAAAAACCGAACTGGGATGAGAAACTATGAATTTTTGTCCTAATATGGTCATTACTTTGCTGCGTGATGTTAGGTAAAATATTTCACTTGTCTGGGTCTCTTTACTCATCTGTAAAGGAGCGATTTGGGCTCAGTATTGACCAGTTCTCCCATATAGCTCTCCCAGGCTGCCTGGAAGTAGTTGGAGAATGTTTTATGGATGTTTCGCTTGGCCTGAGTTTTTATGTAAGTATAAGAGTTTACCAACAAAGAAGGAGAATAATGACTTTGCTGGAGAGAAAATAGAGTATTAGCCTCTGTGTGAATACTGTGATAGATGTGCTTGGAGAATGGTGAGAAGGTAAGTATGTGGGTCAAGTGTACACTGAGATGTGGAGAGACATGAAGCTCCAGAAGTAGTTTGGGGGCCAGCTGTACAGTGCCTTGGATGCCAATTTAAGGAGTTTGAATTTAATCCTGCATGTAGGAGATCCATGAGTTCTTTAATTTGTGGAAGCCATTACCAGAACTGTTTTTCGGAAAGATCACTCTGATGGGAATACTGAGGATGGATTGGAGGGAGAAGTGAGATGGTAAAAACAAGAGATTTTGCATAGTAATAGCCCAGGCAAAAGATGATGAGGGCTTAAACTAAGATTTCAGCAGAAGGACAGAAGGGAGAAATGAATTTCTCAAGAGATATCTGAGGGACAGTATTTTCTCTATCATACTGATCTAAACTCTTCTGTATACTTCATAGATTCTTTTTTTTTTTTTTTTAAAGATTTTATTTATTTATTTGAGAGAGAGAGAATGAGAGAGAGCACATGAGAGGGGGGAGGGTCAGAGGGAGAAGCAGACTCCCTGCCGAGCAGGGAGCCCGATGCGGGACTCGATCCAGGGACTCCAGGATCATGACCTGAGCCGAAGGCAGTCGTCTAACCAACTGAGCCACCCAGGCGCCCCTACTTCATAGATTCTAATTGCATATTTAGAATGTTTAAAAACGTTTTTGAAATTGGGATTCATGTTACTCTTGGTTTATCCGGATTTAATTGGCATAATATTTCCTTTTCTTTCTAAATACATGGAAATAACAGTGAGTGAAATAATCTATGTTGTCATACATACAATGAAATAAATAATTGTTCAATTATTCCATGTACACCTTTTAAGGTTTTCTAGTCCAGTTGAGATTAAAAACACAAAACAGAACAAGCAACAGCAGAAAAAGCATTTCATTTTCTTTGTTAAGTGGAGCAAAGTACAAAAAAAAAAAAAATCCATTTGGTTCTCCTTAGTACATGATCAGTTGTTTGTTTGTTTAACATAAACCCACTATCTATTGTAGCTTTTTGTTTTTAGGTGAAGTCAGTTCTCTTCATTAAATGAAAGCAGTCAAATGATCAGATTCCTGTTGAAGAGAAGGTCTATGAGAAAAAAAATGTCAAAAGCTCTAATTTTGAGTCCTGCATTTGGGGCACTAATTCTGTGACCTTAGGCAAGTCATTTAAACCTCTCAAACTAGTCAGTTGCCTCACTAGTAAAACAGAGTTACAAGATCAGTCTCATAACATTGTTGGGGAACTCAAATCAGAAAATATATTCACAAAGATGATATAAGAGAGCTTTCTTCTGGTGATCCATTATCTTACGTGAGTACTTGGTAAGCTTTAAATTACCTGCAGAACTTAGGTATTATTTGCTGGTCATATTTGAATGCCCTGATGGATGCTCACAGCCTGTCTACCTATACCTAGTATCTCAGACCTCCAGAAAGTCGTCCTGTCTAACCTGTTTTGTGATTTGGCTCAGAAAGCACATTTCGGTGGCGGATGTGGTATTACGAATGTTCTAGAGGGGAGAGTCGTTTGCCAGGAAGCATTGCCAATTGAAAGCAAAGTGAAAATTCAGAATTACGGAGGTTTAATTTCCTGCTGAATAATTCTCCACAAGCTGTGTAAACTTCTCTTCACTGAACAAATACTCATAATAAAATACCTTAGATGCTCTTTTCCTTTTTAATAAGAAAATGTTCATATTATTTGAGAATGGTGCCAAGGGAAGAAGAGGGTCTGGTCCTCCTGAGTTAGGTCTGTAGAAGGTGTCAAGAAGCCTGCTGTACCTTTGACCTGTGGAGCTTGAAAGTTTGGGTGAAAGGGGCTTGTTATCTAAGGGCTTTTTCCAGCAAGAACCCTATAGATTGTCCGTTGGCTAGTTTCTTGCAGTCTATTTAACTTCACAATTCTGGAATGGACTAACCATCCATAGATGATGCTTTAAAATAGTGCTTGTGCACCTATGATGTGCCAGCCCTGGGGTAAAGTGAATAGCAAAATAGGTATGGTCCTTGACTTGCTTGAACATAGGAGAGGAGTCTGTCAACAAGTGTTCACATAAATAAATATAAAGGTAAAAACTGTGATAAATGTTGGTTTACATCAGTGCATCAGAGAAAAACTCTTTAAGAAAGGACATTTGAACTGAAACCTAAAGTGTAAGTAGGCATTGGCTAGCTGTCAAATGCATAGATGGGTGTTTCAGTCAGTGGTAGTCTTATATGCAAAATCCTTGAAGTGGGGAAACAGCTTGGTGTGTTTGAGAAGCTGAAAGGAGGCCAGTATGGCAGGGCATAGTGAATATGAGGGAGAAAGGTATAAAATGATAAGAAATAGTCTGTTTCCAGATATTCCCAGATATTATAGCCCTCATGGACCTAAGAATAGTGGAAACTCACAGAAACATTCAATCAAGGGAATAACCTGATTATGTTTAGGAAAATCACTTTGCTTGCTGTGTGAAAATCCCCTGAAGAAGAGCAAACCATACAAGCAAAGAGACTAGTTAGAAAGCTCTTGTAGTTGAGATGGAATAATTTGGTGACTGAGCATGTACAATTTTGAGATGTACTTTATTTTTTTAATTTTTTTTAAGATTTTATTTTTTTATTTGACAGAGAGAGAGAGAGAGAGAGAGCAGGCCAAGTAGCAGGCAGAAGGAGAGGGAGAAGCAGGCTCCCTGCTGAGCAAGGAGCCCAATGTGGGGCTGGATCCCAGAACCTTGGGATCATGACCTGAAAGGAAGTCACTTAACCAACTGAGCCACCCAGGCACCCCTTGAGATGTATTTTAAAAGTCAGGATTGCATGACTTGGTTCTGAATTGAATGTGAGGAGTGAGGGACGGGGAGTGCTCAAGGTTGAGTCTCAGGTTTCCAGATTGAACACTAGCTGGGTTTATGGTGAAGTCATTTGCCAACTCAGTTAACAGTGAAGGAGGCAGGTTTGAGCAAAGAGCTATGGCTTGGCTTTGGCCACCTTGAATTGAACTTCCAAGGCTTCCAAGTGGAGTGCATATTACTTACACTTGGGGGTTCAGCAGAATTCAAGGTTGGAATTATAAATTAGAGTATAGATAGTTATTCTTCAGAATATAGATAGTCTTGAAATTCATTAGAGTATAAATAGTCTTGAAAGCCATGGAATGATGGTATTACAGAGCACTGTCACTAGAAGTGTGGACAGGTGTTTCCTTCTGAGCTAGTATGTAAAGATTAGTAGATGAGATCACGTTACTGGGACATAGGTCGTGATCAAGTTCAGATTGATCACTAAGCAATGAAAGCAACTAGAAGTAAGGCACAGTCTCCTGTTTCTTGTGTTTTTGTTTGTTTTAAGCAGCTCTCTGATATAAAAGGGATGATAAAAATTCTGATTAAGCATGAACTGTGTAACAAGCACTGTACAGGGCATTTTATAAAAATTTTCCTATTTCAACTTTTTAAAAAAAGTTTGTATTTTTGTAAAAATTAGATAGGCATATGCCTTACAGAGTTGATTCTACAGAGATTATTATAAAAACAACAGTTTCCTCTGCTCTACCTCTTTCCATCTCCTATTCCTCATAGACAACAGCTTTAAATTTTGTTAGTTTTTTCCCTTGATATTAACATATATGTCTTGAATAGCATGTTTATAATGTTAATTACTAATTTAATTTAATTTTTTTTTGTTTCAGGCATTGTATTTGACTTTTCTCTATAAAAGATGAAAATTTAGCCTTTTTCATCAAGCCCCTTCCCCAAGAGAGGCACTGAGAACTCATACTCAGAAGTTTTATACGGTATAGAGTAGAATGCATTTTAAAAGCCTTCCCGGTGGAATTTGAGTTGTACCTGAGTCTTTAAGGAAGAGACGTGGCTTGATGGAAAGTGAGGACATGGCAGAAACATCTCACCTGGAGAGGAGTGGTGAAAGCCACACATAAAAGCAATGGCCATAGAACCTTACATTTCAAAGTGTTTATCTCCTCACAGGACATTTCCACACTGAGTCTCTAAAGGCTGCCTGATATTCCAGTGAAGCAGTAGGGTAGATATTATTCAGAGTTTTGCACCTCAGAGAAGAAATTGAGGTTTAGAAAATTTGGGTAATTTGAAGTCAAAATGAGTGGCCATTGAGGTCACAGTAATGAGAGGAATAATTGGTAGATAAATATATGTACATCAAATACTAAATGAGTGCATGGGTAATGTTTATGTTTCCAGTAATCAAGAAATATAAATTATATATGTATATGTGCATAATATAACATAATATTTGCATATAAATTATGTAGGTATATAATTTCATTCATTGTTAAAATACCCTGTATGTGTATGTGCATGTTGGTATATGTGTATATGTGGCATAAATTGGTACAAACCTGGAAAATGATATGAAAAAGTAAAGCAATTTAATTGGGGAGATCAGACTGTGAATGATGCCTAAAAACTGATTTTCCCCACTGTATTATAGTTATCTTTTCAAAACAAATTAAGAAGTGGTGGGACTTAGTAAGAATTGAGATTAACTTCTATGAGTTTGGATTTAACATTAGAAATACTATAGGCTGTTGTTTAGAAATCCACATGAATAAAATTGTTTTAAAGAAATTACAAGTGAGCACAATTACTGTATAAGAGAGTCAGGATATAGTCTTTCTTCATTTGCCAATACACCCTTTCCAATCCCTATTTCCCTCCATATTTTGAAATTGTAATTTGGGGGGAGTATGTTAGCCAGTAAATCATGATTATCCATGAATCAGCCGTGTAAACTCATGGAAGGATTTACCATTGTCCTCTCCAGCATACACAGCCACATGCACATGCCTTTTGTCACAGTGCCCTTCTGGAGGGCAGTCATGATAATGCTGGTTGGGAAAAAGAAAGTCTGAAACCAGAGAGAGATCTGTTTCTGTGAATTCATCATGGCAGTGATAACTATTTGAATAAGGGCAAAGGCAAGAATTTAAAGATATATATTTTCCCCAAAGTTGATTGGAAAGATCAATATTCTGAAAACTGCTTAATATATGATGATTTCTATAAATCTGGGGCAGTATAACAGGGATGCCATTAGAAAACAATCAGCAATTGGAAGTAGAGTTGAAAACACTAACCCCCTCTGTGTGCATGCTGTGTCCATGAAAAATGCAAAGATGCTTTTTTTTTTGGATTTAAACATAAACTGTCTAATCCAAAATCTTTTGTGAGAACATAATGCCTATAAATGTAAAAAAAAAAAAAAGTCATGGAAGGCTAAATTGCAATTTACTAGCATGGTTAATAGGAGAGTGAATTGAAGAAGAAATGAAACCATCCTGACTGGTTCCAAAATGCATTCAAATGGCAGCCCACACTCTGGGTTGCATAGGCATAACTGATGCTCTTAATCCCAGGTAAATGGCTCCTTCTACTTTGTTCCCTGTGATATACTTACCTCTTGCTGATAAATGTATCATTTATCTTTGTAATGCTATATGATTACATAAAATGAATTTTTTCCCCTCTAAATAAGAGTACTTCCCTATGTACTCTATTTTCTCCCCATGTGAAAATTTGATTTGGTGGGAAAGTTGCTTTAAAAATATCTGAATGAAAAAAATAAGCTAGGGCGCCTGGGTGGCTCAGTCATTAAGCGTCTGCCTTTGGCTCAGGTCACGATCCGAGGGTCCTGGGATCGAGTCCCACATCAGGCTCCCTGCTTGGCGGGAAGCCTGCTTCTCCCTCTCCCACTCCCCCTGCTTGTGTTGCTGCTCTCGCTGTCTCTCTCTCTGTCAAATAAATAAATAAAATCTTTAAAAAAAAATAAGCTAAAAGCTTAGAGTGATCAAGGAATTTTGCATTTTATTAATCTCTCTTTGTTGCCTTAGAGATAAATTTTCATCTACTTTGAATTAGAACCTCTATGTCTTCTTGATAAACACTTTACACCTTAATATAAAGGTGGTGATGTAAAATATGCATGTCTTTCTTCCCTACATTAGAGATTACTAATAAACACTTGTCAGGAACCATCAGATCAAGGGCATTTCTCTATGGAGCTTGTCTGTCCTCTTTCCCAGCTGTGCCCATGCCTTTTCAAGGTTTCCATGTCACAAGTCATTTGCCTGCAGTAAAGCAGGTAAAGGGAAGAATGAGAGCACCATGCTGAATAAAATGGGCATAGAGAACTGTTAAGAATGGAATCAGTCACAGGCTCCTTGGACCAGACCCCAAGACCTCCTGAGCTAGAACTGAGGGATGGTTTAAGTTTCTATGTCACTGGATTAGGGAGAATAGTGGTATTGCCCACAGAACAGTAGACCAGGAAATCTGCTTATGTTCACAACTGAACAACCCAAGAGGTCTTTATGAAAATCTGAACTATATAATTAGGTGGAAGGGGTTCCTCATTAGACCTATGGAAGGATAATAGATTAAGGCCACTGTATGTTCAGTAGCATGACTTTCATTGGGGATGAACTTTGCACAGGCTCCCTTCACAATGAGTAAGCCTTTCTCCCTTTGTTGTGGGTTTTACAATCATGGTGAAAGTCAAATGATCGAGGAGAATTAAAATGTTCTCAGCACTTTTTTCTCAACAGCCTCTTCCAGTCCTCCATTTGTCCAGCCAGTACTATTTTCAGGGCAACATGTGTTTGTGCTTTTTTTGGGTTTAATATCCACAATCTGGCCTATTTCCCTGGCTATTAGCCCCTTCCTTCTTTGCTCTTCCAGCAGAAACAGAGCTGCTTTTCACCTCTTTGTGACTTCCTAGGGACAAGTGCCCAGCCACACTCTCATAGTCTATATTGCTCCACTATAGGAAAATTAAGATTTAATACACATGCACACACGCCCACACACATGTACATCTAACTCCTCGTTGCTTATGGTTGCAGATCAGGATTCAAGTTCAATTTTTTAAAAATTTTCTAAGCAACTCTTAGAAGAGATAATGACTCATTACTCAAAGCATCCATTTTCTTGATCAGCTACATATGGCAAAATGCCTCTGTGTGTGTGTGTGTGTGTGTGTGTGTATTTAAATTTGATAAGTGTTAATCTAGTCTTCCTACTAAGGATGCCTTCACACACCCTTCTCTTTTCTCCAATGCAACTTCTTCCTACTTACCTACAAGGAAATACCTTCTTTCCCCTGGCTCCACACAGACCTGGGCGGAAGCTACTCAATTTGGATTTGACAATATTTGTAGATGCTGCAGGCTATGGCTTATTACACACCAATTACAATATCACAATGAACAACTTATTTTAGAGTATAAAATCAATTAAAAATGGTAGGAGAGGAATTTCTGGGTGGGAGAGGACATGGAAATTTGGGGAGAGTGGCACAACCAGAGAGGGTACAGAAGCTCTGCATCCTTTCCCACATATCTAGCCCTATCCATCTCTTCCATCTGGCTGTTCCTGAATTATGTATTTTTATAACAAACCAGTAATCCAGGAAAAAAAAAACAGGTATGAACACATGAGTAACTCTAGTAGGACTATTTTCTGTGGAACCTAGGCAAACCTGAACCATTTGAAAATGGTTCAGTATTTGGCCTTTGCCTTGGGAGAGTTGGGCTTCATGCTATTCTTAAGAGCACACAGGGAGGTTGAGGGAAGAAATAAAAACAAAACTGACAATCTCACATAGGAGGCTGAAGTTTGAGCAGTGTCCTCTCAGTCCAATTTTTTTCTTAAAAATCTAAATTATTTAGGGGTACCTGAGTGGTTCTGTCGGTTGAGCCTCTGACTCTTGGTTTCTGCTCAGGTCATGATCTCATGTAGGGCTCCGTGCTGAGTGGGGAGTCTGCTTGAAGATTCTCTCCCTCTGCCCCAACCCCCCAATCACTCACACACTCTCTTTTAGATAAATCTTTTAAAAAAGTCTGAATTATTTATATTTATGGCTGACCCTCTTTTTAAGTATATCTAATCTTGATTTCAAAATTAAAACACAAGCGCACCTGGGTGGCTTAGTTGGCTAAGTGTCTTACTCTTGGTTTCAGCTCAGGTGATGATCTCAGGGTTGTGAGACTGAGTCCTGAGTTGGGCTCCACGCTCAGTGTGGAGTCTGCTTGAGGATTCTCTCTCTCCCTCTCCCTCTGCCTCTCCCCCAACCCCTGTTCATGCTCTCTTTCTCTCACTCTCTCAAATAAAGGAATAAATCTTTAAAAAAAAAAAAGTAAAACACATTTACTTTAGAACATTTGGAAAATACAGCAAAACATTAAGAAGAAAATAAAAATCATTTGTCGCCCAAATTTTAGAAACAATCACTGTTATTTTGATATATGTATTTCTGGTATATGTTCACTATATGAAACAATGTTTATATGCATAATTGTATTTGATTATACTGATATATATAGGTGTGTGCTTGTATGTGTGTACATCCGTATATATATGTTGTATTTAGTGCCATGTTTTTTCACATTTTCATTCTTTTTATTGGTGGTTTTTCTGTTTAAAATGTCTCCCGAGTGTAGTGTTGCAATGCTGTCTAGTGTTCTAAGTACAAGAAGGCTGTTCTGTACCTTATAAAGAAAACATGTGTGGTAGATAAGTTTCCTTCAGGTATGAATTATAGTGCCGTTGGCTTTGAGTTCAATGTTAAACATTAAAATAGTTGTATATAGAATTATCTCATATATATATGAGATAAAGTATATTTAAACACAGATACACATTTAAAAAGTTATGTATTGATTAGTTGATGAAATGTGACCAGAGTCTTGCAGGAATTTGACCCCATACTTCCCCTAAGAACAGTGGTTCGGAATTCACTAGTTTTGTGTTTGGGGCAATTTTACAGAAAATAATTGCTACAAATAATGAGAATTGACTGCACATCTTTCAGAGGCATTGATCTTTGGACCACTGAACATATCCTCTCTTTCTACCATTTTCTTTCATTTTTCTTTCTACCATTTTCTTTCCTTCTTTCTCTGTCTCTTTTTTTTTTTTTTTTTACCTTTTGTTCTGTTCTTTGAGAGTTTTGAAAATTTGGCTACACATCATTGGTTCAATTTTTCTACAGCACTAAATCTGCTTTTTACTGCTTCCTATGAGGATTATTACTTTTCTGTGTTGTTATTGCTGTGCTTTTTCATCTGTGTGTATCTTTCTGGCTCTTAGAATGAAGAATCAGAAGTCTTACCAGAGCTTACTAAAGAGATGCCATTTTGAATTTGAAATCTGTAGATTATTTTGATTTTGTTTTTAGTTGTTTGATGTGTCATGAGGCATAGCATACCATAGTGATGTACAGACACAAAGATGTTTTCTTCATTTAACTTGTTTAATGATAAAAAAGAGACTACCCAGAATATATCCAGCAAGAAAAAAGTGTGATTTTTCTCCTAAAACAGACTTACTTATACATCCTCCACTATGGTCCTACTTTTAGAAAATGAAAGCCAATAATTATCCTTGAAATTAATCAATCCACAGCAACATTGCCCCTCTTTGAGTATGGGGTAAGGTGGAGGTGGGGCAAGAAAGACAACCATGAGATGAGTTTACCAAAAAGAGTTCACCTTTATTAATCATTGTTAGGCATTTAAAAAGTATTATCTTAATAATTACACAAACCAAATAGTATAGTCATTTAGATAGTGAAGTAGAGTAGTTAGGAGCTGGGGTTTGGAGGAGACTGCTTATATTTTAACCCTGGCTCTGTTACTTAAAAGAATAATAATGGGATCTACCTTATGAGGTTATTATGGAATTAAATGAATTAATCTACACAAAGCTCCTAAAAGAGCTCCCAGCACATAATACACAGTATATAAATATATCAAGTAATTTTTTGAAGGTCACACAGAAAATAAATGGGAGCTCCAAGACTGAGACCAAATTTATCTGTCTTTAGATTCCTTATGTTTCTTGTGTCAATTACTATTCCTCAAGATAAATACTACAAACCTATATTCATATTACAACTGCATGGGCTGCAGGATTTCAAGAGGCAATGAACAATGTATTCTTCAAAATGGTCACTTACTTCTTAATGATAAAAATGACAAATGACCATGCATTTTAAAGGATTACTGGTATTATGTAGATATGTACATCTGAAATGATGTGTTTTTTGCTAATTCCCGCCTTCACGGTTTTGCCTGTCGCCTATTGACCTTGCCATATTGCAAGGATCTGCCATTCCTTCTGGCAGTTGAGATCTCTGTGACCTTTTCAGCTGGAGGGATGCACTGAGGCATAATCCTGATGGAGTTTTCTGTGCCATGACACTGTGTTCCCCAGTGTAATTAATGAAACTCATTTTGAAATCACTTGTGACCCAAACACAGACATTTCCTGTCACCCCTTACATGTATTGTAAAACAAATCTACTTGTGTGTATCTTGAAAAATTGTTCCCAGATCCTAAGGTCTGTCTCAGTGCTTGAATTAACCTTCTCTCCAGCCTTCCGACTTGATGGCAGAGCCATAAGATATCCAGAAGATTGTGGTCTTTGAGCCATCAAAAACCATGATTCTGGCCACTCAATAACTATGTGACCTAAACATATTATTTAATTTCTTTGACATACAAACTTATCATCTTCACACTAGCACAATGATGCTAATAATGATACAGAACAGTTGCAGGATTTTAATGGGATAATACATATAAAGCACACAGGTCTGTGTCTATATGGTAAAAGTACTCTTCCCTGTATCCTTCCATTATGACTGTCACTCTCACATCTGTGTGCAGAGCATATTCTCAAAATGTCTCATTTCTCAGAAGGTCTAAGATGAAAATGCAGCCTTCAAATGGGGTCAACAAAACAGGATCAAGGAAAGAATTAACAGGTGTTATTCCAAGCTAAAAGACTCTAAGTTTTGAGAAATTTTCCCTGAATCTGACCATTGATTTGTGACCCTGTTTTTCTCATCTGGGGAAGGAAGTTCCTCCCTATTGTTCTGGGAGCATTGTTGTAACAGAGAAAGGGTGCAGATGTGCTGTGTTTCCCATCATGTGTTTAGGCTGATATAAGAGGCCTGTGTGTGTACATATGGGATAACTCATCAGTGATCAATGAAGCCACCTCAATGAAAATAAAAGTCAGATGAGTTTTTGGCATCATATAAACACTTTATCTTTGGAAAAAAAAACAATTATTATAGCTTATTTTTGAAAGAGAGATGTGATCCCAAAATAACTAGATGACAGATGAAAACACCCATCCTTTAAGGTAGTGTCCTACATCAGGAGTATGGGAAAGAATCATGTGTAGAAACCTAAAAATGTATTCATGCCTGACATCAGACCTCAGAGGTTCTTATTTGATAGGTGTGGGTGGGGTATCAGTATCTGTATTTTGTTATATAGATACTATGTTGATAAAATTCACAGACCATAGTAGCTACCAAGTGGATTCTAGCATGCATGTATAGTTATAGTTTTAGGCCACGTATTTATAACTTTTGTTATTTCCCCTGATTTTAAAGGTAATGCTATACTGGATACTTTTCTTTTGCTCATCCATTTTTGATATCCACTCTTTTCTATACTAAACTATGATGGAGGAAGCTGATCTTTAGGATATTTATTCCATCACTCCCTCCCTGCCAAAGGTTTCAGCCCTTGAGCAACTTCTATACTCTGTGGGATGTGCTAAGGACTTCCTCTTCCAGACCTAGAATTTGTAGCTTTTGACTATTGATAGCCCAGGATAGGGATACTGTTTTTAGCCTCAGGCATTTGGTTTTCTCAAACTCAGTCAATCCCTTGTGTGATGGTTAATCTTTTGTGTCAACTTGAGCAGGCTATGGAGTGCCCAGACATTTGGTCAAAGCATTATTCTGGGTACATCTGTGAGGATATTTCTGGATGAAATTAACATTTGATTTAGTAGATTGAGTAAAGCAGATTGCTGCCTCTAATGTGGGTGGGCCTCATCTGATCAGTTGAAGGCCTGCATAGAACAAAATGGCTGAGTGAGAGGGGACTTCTTCTGCGTGACTACTTGATCTGGGACATCAGTCCTTTGTGGCCTTCAGACTCATACTGAAACAGCAGCTCTTCTTGAGTTTTCTTTTGGCCTTCAGACAGAAACTTATACCATTGGCTCTACCAGGTCTTGGGATTTTTGATTAGAACTGGAAGTACACATTGACTCTCCTGGGTCTCCATCTTGCTGACTACAGATCTTGAGAGTTGTCAGCCTCCATAACTGCATGAACCAAATCCTTTTAATAAATTTCTTTTTTCCTCCCTTCTCTCTCTGTACATATACATCCTATTGGTTCTGTTTCTTTGGAGAACCCTAACTAATGTATGATGTATGTTGTAAATTACCCCTTTATTAAACTTTCCTCAATTACCATTTTTGGTGAGCCAGGACCTGGCCTGATACTTATATCTAATCCAGTGAGCTATGATGACTAATCAGTTATCCCATAACTATTATTTTGACTTTTGACTATATTTTATGAAAAATTTTTCTGTAAACCTGTAAGAATTGATATCATTGGTATTATAAAATTATTGTTTCTCTACCAAAAAAATCTACTGAGGGGTTTTATAGGCATTTTTAGAGGGATAGATTTCCTTGAAGAGAGAAGTAAGACTTTTAAAGATAAAAATTAGCTCCTTTTTGAAAGAATTTTGCCTTTTTCATAAGTTCCAAATGTAGAAGTAAATTTGCTTTGTCATCATTCATTTCGATTTGTTTTTTGTCAGCTCTTCCAGTGCACTGGTATGTGTGGGTCTTAGTGAAAATAGTTTAATTCCCAATAGAAAGACTGTCCAATTGTTTTAATGTCCTGTATCACAGCTGTTAAGCAGCTCTTTCATCTTTGTAGTGGATCAACTTTTGTTGCATTTGAAATCCTTCAGAATGAAATTTAGTCAATTCATGAGGAGAATATTGACCTTGGAACACATGGGCACCGATTAAATGTGCAGGGTCGTGTAGGGAGAAAGGCTGGGCACTCTAGCAAGGGCTCTAGTGACTGCAGTTGTTGATCTACTTGGAAAAAACCCTGACTGTCATCTGGGACTTTTACTGAATAATTAATTCATTATTCTCTTTGATTGAACTCTGGTTGGGTAAATTCTGTCCAGTATGAATCCCCATTTATTTTCCTCATTCTCTTCCAGGACTGGCAGGATTGTTTCAAGCGGTGAAGGTGAATGTGATTCTCTAATAAGCCTGAGGGAGACCGACCACAAAGAATGGTTCTCCACTGACCATCTGTGTGATTGAGCAGTTATTTCGTGTCTGTGCATTTATTTTCTCCAATGTAAAACATAACTTCTCTACCTGGAAGAGGTATATGCAAAGATAGGTATAGACTCCAGATATTAGAGAAGGAAGTTTAAATAAAAACTTGAAATAAAAAAAAAGAAAAAAGAAAATATTTGAAGGCTAAATAATAATAATAATAATAATAATAATAATAATAATAATAATAATAAAAGTTAGATTTGAAAAAAAAGAAAAAAAAGGAAGGAACTTAGTTATTATCTAATTTAAAGCTTCTCATCTTAGAAGCCATGGATGGACATTTAGGATTTGTGAACCCTTGAAATTAAAAGTAAAATTTTATAATGTGTGCCATGTTGGGGGAGGCAGTGAAAAAGACTTGGTTGCTTTTTCTCATGAGTAGCTCTCTTGAATCTCCATCTTCCACATAGGAATTCAGGGATCTCCTGGAGAGCAGAAGGGCAGATTTTGGTCTCATTCTCGTTCTCTCTCTCTCTCTCTCACACACACACACTCACACAGACACAGACACAGACACAGACACACACACTTAAAGACTAAGTCTTTCATTCATGTTCAAATGATATAGTCTAATCCATACAGAACCCAAAGAGTGGGGAGAAATTGGTCAGTCTGTTTCTTATCTGGAAAGAAAAAGCCTCTCTTTCAGATATTTGGGGAAGCCCGTATGGACACATCCCTGCCAATAGTGATCGCCTTACTTGTGTTCCATTTCCCCTTTCACACAGTCATTCAGTCCTTTAACCACTGCTCTTTCTGCAAAGTTCTTGACTCCTTGTGTGTTTTAGCATTTCACCTGCTGGAGAGGACAGGAGCAGACTCCAGGTGCTGTGTGTAGAGGAGTGTGAAAGGGAAGACATCAGAAGCCTGGTCTCTGGGTAAAATATCTAAAAACATCAGATACTAAGTTTCCTTATCAGCCAGAGATTAAATTATAAAATATAGATATATTATTGTTAGTTTGGTCTTAGAAGGTGCCAAATGGAAAACAGAAGATGTGAGAAGACAAACATTTGTCCAGCTCCGAGCATTATTCTGTTAAGGAAGTTTATCTATCACTTTAATACAATTATCAGAAGAATATATGACAGGGCGCCTGGGTGGCTCAGTTGGTTGGGCAACTGCCTTCGGCTCAGGTCATGATCCTGGAGTTCTGGGATCGAGTCCCACATCAGGCTCCCTGTTCGGCAGGGAGTCTGCTTCTCCCTCTGACCCTCCCCCCTCTCATGCTCTCTCTATCGCATTCTCTTTCTCAAATAAATAAATAAAATCTTTAAAAAAAAAAAGAATATGTGACATAAAAGGATTTAAGAGTCACTTTTAAATGGAAATTTATCATTTTACTGATAAGAAAACTGATGTTCAGGAAAATGGAAGGAGTTGCCCAAACTCATATAGGTAGAGGCAGAAGGGTGGAGCATAGCCATTAAGCCACATTTTCAGTCTCTGTCTCTCATTTTGATGATTTTTCTAAGATACACTACTGAGCCTAATGTCACATATTAAAAGGAGGTTCTATAAAATTTTTCTCAAGGAAGATGACATATAAATTCAAGTTAGGGTTCTGGTTAACAAACAAACTAGTACTATTGCTGATAAGGCCTAAATCAGAACCTCCAGTTAAGGAATACAGTTTTACAAGTGGTTTGTTTTTTAGGTATGATAACTATGAATGACAGCCACAAGTAACCAATTTCCCAGTATCTTCTCTAATCTATCATGGGCAAGCAGGAGTGCTCTGTCCTGAGCTGGGGCCAAACAATGCTTTGTAGGTGGGAGGGAGAGAGGAGAAATTCATTTTCTTTTTATGGCTTTAATCACCATGGAAACAATTTGAAATTGATAAAGTGTTCATTTCTTTTCCCTCCTTGACCCATATTTTTATGTTTTAATCCATATATATTAAAATTCACACACATAATCATGGACCTGCAATTGTTAAATTTCCTTAATAGTATCCCTTAATTCATGGATCTCTGACGGATCATGTATCTGGAATGTTTCCTAAGGTTAGCCTTAGGCACCTGTAACTACTTTTAGTGCCACTCCATTCTACAAGGTTCATTTTTTTCCTGGATCATAGCTTAGTTTCCTTCTATTGTAAACTCTCTTTGTGTGCATTAGAATCCCTAAACTAAAAACTGTTTGCTTGCTTCCCTGGTCCTTTTTATTTGGGAACCAGTTGGTTGAAGCATATTAGAAGTTTATCATAATACCTTACTTTTGTGTATTGGGGCACAAAACATGTGTGCAGAATGTGATTAGATACTGTTCCCATGCATATGGTTGTATATAGTGGGTTGAGGGCCAAGAGATACACGCTGGTCCCACTAAGCAAACTTATTCTGGGTAGACTTGAATGGTCTATATATACACCACTGCACCAGTGTCCAAAACTACTTTGATTGTTCCAGTTGCTTCCAGAAATTACATGCTCACCACAGTGTACCACAATTATGTAGAACACAGGGGGCCATCAAAACATGAGCTAGATATCATTCACAGAATGACTGAAATAAGAGAGTTATTTACATGCTTCATATGTCTCTTCCTCTTTACATATTTATACCTTTTTCTGTAGTCTCTTTAGCATGGGGAGAGAGGTGTAGGCCATAGCCTACAACTTTGGTAGGAGGATCCTGGGCAAGAAGCTTGGGAGGGAACCATTGCTGTTCAGAGCATTGCTGGCTGACATATTGGGTTCCAGGGTGATTTTATGATAACCTAGGACCTCTACAGATTTTATTTTTAGTGTTTGTACTAGAGATTATAATATACATCTTAATCTATCACTACCTTGAATTAATAACATTCTTTCACTTATAATGTGAGTTTTACAATGATATTTTTTCATTTATGGCCCTCCCATCTTTTGTGCTATTATTATCATATATTTTACTACTATTTGTTGTAAACCCTATAATATATTGTTATTACTTTTTGCTTCAAAAAGTCAATTTCCTTTTAAAAATTTTAAGAAGAAAGAAAACTAGTCTTTTATGTTTTTCCACATACCTACCATTTCTACACCTTTTTATTCCTTCTTACAGATTTAAATTTCCATCTGATATTGTGTCACCTTTGTCTAAAAAACTCCCGTTAGCATTTTTACAGTGTAGAGTTGTAGAAGATAAAATTTTGAAGCTTTTGTTTATCTGAAAATAACTATTTTGTCTTCATTTTTGAGATATTTGTCACCTGGATATAGGATTCTAGGTTGACAGTCCTCTTGTTCAAGCACTTTAAAGATATTATTCCACTGTTTAATGGTTTCCATAGATGCTGAGAAGTCAGCTCAATGCTGTCATTGTTTTACTGTATGTAATGTGCCTCTTTCCCTCAGGAAAACTTTTTTTTTTAAACTTTTCTTAAGATTTTATTTATTTATTTTTTAAGATTTTATTTATATTTGACAGAGAGATAAAGAGAGAGCCCAAGTAGGCAGAGCAGCAGGCAGAGGGAGAGGGAGAAGCAGTCTCCCCGCTGAGCAGGGGGAGTCCGATGCGGGACTTGATCCCAGGACCCTGGGATCATGACCTGAGCTGAAGGCAGATGCTTAACCAACTGAGCCACCCAGGTGTCCCTCCCTCAGGAAATCTTTAAGATATTCCCTTTATTTTTGTTTTTTAGCTGTTTGTGATGTACCTAAGTGTGAATTCTTATGTGTGTGTGTTTATCCTGCTTATTTTTAGATCTGTGTGATGCTGTTTTTGATCAGTTTAGGAAAAATTTCAGCCAACATGTCCTCATATATTTTTTATTCCCCATTACCTTTCCCCTTCCTGAGATTACAGTTACATATATATTAGACAACTTAACTCTGTCAACTTGTCATTGACATATATGCTCTTTGTTCTTAAAAAAAAAAAAATTACTGTGTTTTAATTTGTATTCTCTATTGACTTGTTTTCAAGGTCACTGGTATTCTCTTCTGTTGTGTCCAATTTGCTGTTACTACTGTCCAATAATTATTTCATTTTAGTTATTATATTTTTTAGTGTTAGGATTTCCATTGGTTCTTATTTATACTTTCAGTGTATGAAATGCAGTGTCAATACATGAAATTCTTTCTATATCTCCCCTAGAATTCCCCACCTTTTTGCCATTAAACCCATTTTTCCTACAAATTCTATAACATATTTATCATTGTTACTTTAAAGTTCTTGTTTGTTTATTCAGTCTGAGGTATTTGGATATTTGTAGTTTTTGTTCCTATTAACTATTTTTTCTTCATTATAGGTCATATTTTTAAGCTTTTTTGCAAATCTAAAAATAATTTATTTTATCTAAAGATTGTAAATTATATTAGATTCTGTACAACACTGTAGATAATTTAGATTCTGTTATCATTCTGAGGGGTGTTGAGCCTTGTACTAGGCTCCTTGGAGTCTCATGCATGTATTGTTTAAGAATCAGCAAAGAATTTGAGAGAAGTGTATATACAAATTTTGTAGCTCCCCTCCTGTGATTCCTTTCTTTCTGGGATTTCCTCCATTGATTTCCAGTCATTCTGGCAACTCCAAATTCTATCTGCTGACTCCCAAGGCCAGTAAAGTCAGATATGACTTTCTGTTTGAGTGCCATTCTTTGAGTGCAGTGCAGACAAGGAATGCCTTCAGCACAGTCAGGACTAAGGTAAGCCAAGAGAAGCATCTTGGAAACAATATTAGAGGAGGCTTTCACTCTCAGGGTCATGCAAATGCAGGGTTGTGACTTGGGAGCAAGTGACTCCTTACATTTTTTTTTATCCCAGGCACTTCTCTCTCTCTCTCTCTCTTTTTTTAAAGATTTTATTTATTTACTTGAGAGGGAAAGTGAGTGAGAGAGAGGATGAGAAGAGAGAGGAGCAGAGGGAGAGGGAGAAGCAGACTCCCTGCTGAGCTCGATGTTGGGCTTGGGCTCAATGCGGAGTTTGATCCCAGGACTCCAGAACCATGACCTGAGCCAAAGGCAGACACTAAACTGACTGAGCCACTCATGTGCCCCAAGTACCTCTCTTTCTCATTCCATTCCTTGACCTACCTGACCTTCAGGAAAAATGCTATATAAATTTAAAAATATTTAAAAAGATGGAGAGAGAAAATAATACTCTATCACTATAAAGTAAGGTAAGAAAGGAGAGAGAAAGAAATCAAAGAAACATCTCCATTCTGTAATAAAAACCTGCTTTAAGAAACCTATTATACATACATACATATGAATTTAAATATATTATATATATATAATTTGTTTATATATAAAATCTCCATAAAGAAAAAGAGCTGAGGGAGAGACTGGGCCAGAGATGTCAGCAGATTTGCAACAAAGGAAAGCAGCTGGATGGGTTGGATCTGTTCAGCACATTTGAAACAGCTGAAACCTAAAGGCCTGTAGAAGAAATGCAGATGAGAAGCAAGGTTATCTGAATCACAGAATCTTAGAAAAGCAGTAAGTTACCTGGACAGGAAGGAACCAGGGACGTACCTAAAATCAGGGAGTTGGAAGTCTGTATGAAGATTAGTTAAACCCTAGCAGCCCCCACTGCCCTCAAAAACTACTTGCCCACCTTCCCCAACACTCCAGAGGACAGGAGGTTATTTCCATGGAGAAGTTAGAATACCATGTCTTAAGCCAGGGGTTAGGCATTGTAT
Source organism: Phoca vitulina (assembly GCF_004348235.1). Taxonomy (NCBI): domain Eukaryota; kingdom Metazoa; phylum Chordata; class Mammalia; order Carnivora; family Phocidae; genus Phoca; species Phoca vitulina. Next base: position 4,023,391 of record NW_022589756.1, read on the forward strand.
AAAAAGCAGTCGAGGAGAGTGTATTTCAAGAGAAAATAGATGTCTGGTGGGGATATTCTTGGATCTCTTCTGATACTCTTTAGCTAGCAGGCTGGCAGCTAGCCTTATATCTCTCTTGGCAAAGGACTGGAAGATTCTTCTCTGGAGAAACTGGCCCAAGAGAAAAGCCTACAGAAACTAACATTTAGGAGTCCACCAATAAAATGGCCATGACCTGGCCAGATTTATAACAACAATGTGAGACTTAAACCCACTTATCTCAGAAGCTTATGAACCAAATAGAAAAAAAGAGTGAGAGAGATTTGAATTATGTAAGAAACAACTTTGATACATGAAATGTTGTACCTAGTAAACTAGGTAAAGTAGCAAAAATGGACTATTAATAAAATGTGACTCTCAATTAGGCCCTGAGGAAAAAACCTCCATAAATTTCCATAAGGCAGAAATTTTATGGACAACATTTTATAGCTCTAAAATAGGAAAATCATGTGCTCGCTTCGGCAGCACATATACTAAAATAGGAAAATCATAAATCACCAGTAAAAGTACTTCTTGGTTGGAATCAACAGGACTTACTGTGGTTCCTTTAAGTGGCAAAGAAATCTGTTAGAAGGATAATAGGGAACTTATAGAATTGCCTACAAGCAGGAGAACCAGGCAAGATGCCATCTTGTGAACTGATTTTTTTGCTGTCCCTAGAATCTCACTGCTACACTTATCCCTGAAGTCTCCTTTGAGACTCTCACCCAATGGAAGCTTACTGCTAAATTGGAGGGGTTGCTGAATGCTAGGTAGCACAAAACAACAGGCATCCCCTGTTGGGGATAACAACAACAAAGGAAAATAAAAAGAAATGCTTCCTAGTATTCACAGTAAAATTTTCTCAAAAACTCTTTAAAATAATTCAAATTAAAGAAGAAATCAGGGGCACCTGTGTACCTCAGTTGGTTAACGGTCTGCCTTCAGCTCAGGTCATGATCTGGGGTCCTGGGATCAAGCCCCATGTCTGGCTCCCCGCTCAGAGGGAAGCCTGCTTCTTTCTCTGCCTCTGTCCCTCCCCCCACCCATGCTCTCTCTCCCTCTCTCAAATAAATAAATAAAATCTTAAAAAAGACAAAGAAGAAATCAATGTAGAAATAATAATCTATTTGGGAAGGAATGAAAATGTGAGCAAAATATCAAAATTGCCAAAGTAATAGACTCAAGCTTTTAACAATGTATATATTAGGAAAAAATTGAGGATAAAACATTTCATTCAACAAAGTAGCAAAATAACCACTGTTTCAATAAGGACAAAAACCTGAAGTTATTATAATCAAAGGAAAACAGAAAACATAACCCTTAATAAACAATGGAATATTACTCAGCCATCAAAAAGAATGGAATCTTGTCAATTGCAACAACATGGATGGCATTGGGGGGTATTATGCTAAGCGAAATGTCAGTCAGAGAAAGACAAATACCATATGATTTCACTCATATGTGGAATTTAAGAAACAACAGCTGAACTTAGGGAAAGGGAAAGAAAAATAAAACAAAAACAGAGAGGGATATAAATCATAAGAGACTTAACTATAGGAAACAAACTGAGGGTTGCTGGAGGGGAGGTTGGTGAGGGGGTGGGGTAACTGGGTGATGGGCTTTAAAGAGGGCACTTGAAGTAATGAGCACTGGGTGTTGTATGCAACTGATGAATCACTAAATTCTACCTCTGAAACTAATAATACAGTATATGTTAATTAAATTGAATTTAAATAAAAAAGAAAAAAAAGGAAAAAAGCAACAGGCCTCCATTCTTAAAAAAAATCTTACCTAATTTGGAAGCGATAGGTAATTCTGTTTGAACTGTTCAAATTTAAAAGATGAGAAGTTCATTTTATGTGGCTACAGAAAGTAACTGGACAAGGACAGCATAAAGAAAACTATAGATCAATTTCACTTTTGAGCATTAATGCAAAAAATAGGAGTAGAGTATGGTATTTCCAAATTAAATACAGTAATGGAATAACAGAATAACCACATCCCAAGCATTGTTTATCCCAAAATTGCAAGAATGATTCAAGGGTCTATTACTCTAAATTAACATATTAATTGGAGGAACAAACACATTATATTATCTTCTCAATAGATGCCACAAAGAGTTTTGATAATATTCAACAGTCTTTCTTGATTTTAAAAGGCCTCATTAAGAATAGAAAATAGCTTCCTCATGCTGATAAAATGCTCTATAAAAAAATTGCTGTATACAACCTAACAATTTTTGAAACATTAGATGCATCCCCTAAAAAGTCAGTGTGGCAGACACTGTTGGTTGTCTACTCATTATCCATTCCTCCTTTCTTCTTTGTTAACAAAACATCAATATCCTTTTTGGAGACCAAGATGCCCAGTTATATACTTATTTTCTAAGCTGCTTTTGCTGTTGGAGATTGTCAAAGGATTGAGTGTTGTGCACTCATTTGTACCTAGAAGTTCCTGTACATGCCACAAAGCTTCTTTTGCTTTCTTGATAGAAGGAGGCATCAAACTGTCCCTACTTGCTATATATATATATATATATATATATATATATATATATATATATATATGACTGTGGGAAGGAGCCATTTTGCAACCTAACTAAAACCCAACATACTAAGGAGGATGCAGAGAAAACCATAAAGAGCCTGATTCAGTGTTGGCACTTTTCTTGAGCAGTTGTATCATACCAGCAACCTGTGAACTCTTAACTATTGAGGGAGAGAGAAATGTTAGTTGAATTATTCATGACAGACCAAATTTCTTGATGAAGCAGCCAAAGATAAGACAAGAATGCCCACTATAACCAGTATTATTTAGTTGTGTATTGGAGCTTATAGCCAATGTAGGAAGATGAGCGTAATTAAATAAAAACTATAGACAATGGCAATAAGACAATTTTTTTTTTACCATTAGCAGGCAACATACCTGTCTAGGAAAATCAAGAAAGTCAAATTAAAAACTATTAGAATCAAAGAGAATAATAAAATCGCTGGTTACAATAGCAACATATAATGATCAATAGCTTTCCTAATCAACATTCACAATCTATTGGAAAATATAATGGAGTAAACAGTCCCATTCAGAATAGTAACAAAATCCTAAAATACTTAACAGGAAAAGTACAGGATCTATATGAAGACAACAGTAAAACTGTACTGAAGGACAAAATGAAGACAGAGAGCCTAACCATGTTCTTGGATAGAATGACTTAATACCGTAAAGATACCAATTATTGCAAAATTGTTTTGAAAATTCAATGGAACATCAAGTTCCACAAAAAGACAAAATGGACAAAAAAGGTAAGTATATTTGAAAACAACCTCCAAATATGAATGAATATACACTACTAAATGGCAGCATATTTTAAAACTATAATAATGAAAGCAATATGGAATTGTCACAGTAATGAATCAACCAACAAACTGAATAGAGTTAGGAAATAGACTCATGTTTATAACAAAGGTGTGTTTGTGTGTGTGCGCACATATGCATGTGTGGTAGCCTCTTCTATGTCTGGAATCAAGGACAATGTGACACTTTGGAGAAGATTTTTTTTTATTTTATTAATGGAAACATCATTTAGGTGAACTACATTAATTATGTAAGTATAAGTGACCCACTGCTCTGGTGGGTATGCAAAGGTACTGCTGAGAATATTGTTAATATATAGGAGGAAAGGTCAGACCTCTGACCCCTTCCTTTTTGTAGTTCCATGTTGTTATAACCTGTCTGATAACTTGAGATTGTGCCACTCAAATCTATCGGAATCAATATACACCAAGAACCTTAGAGGATGCTTATCAGTAGGGAGGTTTTTTTGTTGGGGGGTGGGGATGAGAAGGTGGAAGGATGGACAAGGTGGTGCTCTGGATTGGCTACTAGATCTCCATAGCACAGCCTGGATTGGCAAAGGATTGGGGAACTCTTTCTCACACCAGTTGAGGCCGGGTCTGAAACCCCCTCAAGACCTACCTCTCTGATGAAGTGCTGTGATTTGGGGGTGAGAGGTGAGCATGTGAGTGGGTGCTAACAGATTGGCAAGCTTGGAAATAAGACAGCTGCCCTACAGCCTTCAAGACATCTGAATCAGTGAGGGCACAAATATGGCAATGAAACAATGGTCACCAGACTCTGAAGGGGTTGATGTCCAAGAGCAATGTCCCAGGGCAGGAACAAAAGTGATGGTACTGGTGAATTGATCAGCCTTTCCAGTGCTCTTACTCTGCCTCTTATTTGGAAGTAGGCTTGAAGAAGACCAAACCTCCCCACCAACCCCCCAGGTTTTGTTACAGAATTTAAAGTTAGGAAGGTGAGATACTTTCCAGGAACATACTGGATTTTTTACTAGTAGGACATTTGAGGTATGAGGATTAGAGAAATAAATCAGATATGACTATATATGTTTCCCTAATTAATGAAGATATGTACAGTGGTGCAATGGATGAAATCTGTATTTTCTTCTTAAAATTGCAAATGGAATTACAGTATACATGTATTGTTATAAAATTTGATTTCACTCTCTATATATGTTAGACTTTTTCTATATCAGTACACACAGATATATAATCTATTCTTTTTTTAAAAAAATATTTTATTTATTTATTCCAGAGAGAGAGAGAGCAGAGGGAGAGGGACAAGCAGACTCTGCCCTAAGGGCAGAGCCCCATACTGGGCTCGATCTCAGAACCCTGAGATCATGTCCTGAGCCAAAACCAAGAGTTAGGTGCTTAACTGACTGAGCCACCCAGGTGCCCCTAAACTATTCTTTTTTTTTTTTAAGACTTTATTTATTTATTTTTGTGAGAGAGAGAGAGCACGGATGGGGTAGGGGGAGGAAGGGGCAGAGGGGAAAAGCCGACTCCCTGCTAAGCAGGGAGCCTGATGCGGGACTCCATCCCAGGACCCTGGGATCATGCCTGAGCCAAAGGCAGATGCTTAACAAACTGAGCCACCCAGGCAACCCTAATCTATTCTTTCAAAGTGTTTTCTAAGATCTTATTATAGGGATATGCAAAAATGTATCTTTTGGCCCACTATTGATTAACATGAGATTTTTTGTAGACTTTTGCTTTTACAAAAATGCAGCAAAGAATATCCTTGCCTATGTATCTTTGTGCCATTGTGTAATTTTATCTGCAGATGAATTCCTAGAATTAAAACTGCTAGATCCAAGTGTACATAAAAAAAAATATTTGAAGCTACTGTCAAATTGCAAATTTTGTTTCAGTTTATAGTCACCAGAACAATGTTTGAGTGGACCTGTTTCGCTAATGTCAAACATTGAGTAGTCTCAATCACATCTTGCCAGTCTGATATATGGAAAGCTGTATCTCTGTCACTTTATTTTGAATTTCTTAAAACATGAGAGGCTGGGAATATTTTCAAATTTGTTGGTCATTTGTATAAAGAAAGATTGCCTGAAGTATTTGAGCTGAATATTGAGCTAGTGTTAATATTACCTTTCAAAATATCTTTTTATTTCATTTCACTGATATATTTTTTCCCCATTTTATTTTTAACTTTTCTGTGTCATTCTGTTTTATGTATTTCTTTTGGAAATAATGAACTAGTTAACCTAATATATTCTTTATTTTTAATAGATAAATTGAACTTAATCATATTTATTGTAACTTCTGATCTGCTTGGCCCTTTTCAGGGCATATTATGTTATTTTACTTTATTTTACTTCTGTATGTTGAAATTTTTAAATTTAATGTCCTCTCCCACCCCCCTTTTTATTATTACTAAGTTAAATAGATTTTTTTTTTTTTGTTCCTTAAGTGGTTTAGGAACTATGTATATCATGTATTATATTCTAGTACTAGTTATACTTAATTTTAAACAGATCCATTTAAATTATCTATCAAAATAAAGAATTGTTGTATTCATTGCCTTTCTCTTTTGAACAAGATATGATCTTAGCTTGTTTTAACTTCCTTTCTTTGCTTATCACCCACTCTTTTCTCAAAAACTATGGGTTTTGCTGAAATAATCTGAAATTGTAGCCTCAGGTTGCTATTTTTTATTATTATTATTAAATGTGTTTTATATGCCCCACTTCTATTTGTATATATATATATATATATATATATATATATTTCTTTTTTTTTTTTTTTTTTTTTTAAAGATTTTATTTATTTATTTGAGAGAGAGAGAATGAGAGACAGAGAGCATGAGAGGGAGGAGGGTCAGAGGGAGAAGCAGACTCCCTGACGAGCAGGGAGCCCGATGTGGGACTCGATCCCGGGACTCCAGGATCATGACCTGAGCCGAAGGCAGTCGCTTAACCAACTGAGCCACCCAGGCGCCCCTATATATATATTTCTAATAAGAGCAGTTAACTTTGCAGATATCATCAACATTTGTTTAGATTTACTCTAAGCTTTGCCTGTGTATAACTTACCACTATTTCTGCTATGGCATGTTTTCTCTCTTCTTGGAGTATTGCTCAGATTCAATTTTGCTTGTTTGGTACACTTCTTCAAGGATTTTTCCCAGAAATGTATTTAGATAATGTTCTTTTGAGTTTGTATATATCTAAAAATATCTTTATTTTTTCCCTCACATGGCGAAAGAATCAAATTTTCCTGTTTATAGCTTTTAAATGTCACAATCCTTGCACTGAGTGTTGAGGAACAAGTTTGAATTCCAGTCTCCAAGTCAATGGAGAGAGAAGGGGACATTCCAGACGGAGGAAATGGCATTTGGAGAAATTTTAGGACACTAATTTTCATTAGTTTTGTTTTTGGATATGAAGCATGAAGAAAAGGGATATATTGAAAATAAGGATGTAGTTAAGGAAGAAAACAAATGGAGTGCTTCGGGAAGTGGAAGAAAAACCATAAATGTAATATTTTATGATATTATTTTACAGTTGAGGAAATTGGTAGAAGCAGTAAGATCTTATAATAACAAGCCAACAGGACACCTGAGTGGTTCAGTTAGTCAGTTAAGCGTCTGCCTTCGGCTCAGGTCATGATCCAAGGGTCCTGGAATTGAGTCCCGCGTTGGGCTCCCTGCTCAGCTGGGAGCCTGCTTCTCCCTCTGTCTGCGGCTTGCCCTGCTTGTGCTCTCTCTCCCTCTCTCTCTCTCTGACAAATAAATAAATAAATAAATAAAATCTTAAAATAATAATAATAATAACAAGACAAAATTATATAAATAAGAAGCCGGGATCAAAGAGAAGCACAAAAAGGAGTTCAAGAGATCAAAAAAAGAGTAAGAAAGATTTAAACTTATAAAGATAGATAGATGGATAGATGATAGAGGATAGATAAAGAATTGAATTTGGCTAGCAAGAATTAATTGGTGGCTCAAAGAAGACAGTGAACATGAAAGCTGTAGAATGTTTATCTGAGGAACTTGGTTTAAGGGGAAGAGAGGTCTAGGCTAGCAGTTGAATATTAACCTTCACACAGAAATGGAGAAATGGCTGTGATTGTCCTTTTCCCCTCAATATGTAGACGATGAGTCTGGGAATATGAAGAGGTCTAACATTGTACTCTATTTACTTTTCCAAGCCATTGTTCCTTCTTTTGACCTAAACTTAAAATATGATTTTATTTCTATTTATCTGGTGATTTTCCATGTTTTCCACATATAAATTCTAATATTTGGGAAATATTCCTGACTGGAGCACCAGTTACAGTGGTAACATAGGACTGACCGCTGATACAGGCCTCCTTTGCTCTTTCTACAGGCCACATGCATTTATTTCTAGAGTAAAATAATTACTGAAAATGGAAGACTCTTCTCAATAAATTTCCTGTGACATTCTTCATGCGACCTCGGTTTACCTCCAAGTGAGAAATTTCAAGTAAGAATTCCACAGAGACTGGGTTTAACATAGCTCAGATTATGTGTCCTTGGTAGTGGAAAATATTTTCTCTCTATTTGGATGCTTGGATTCAGCCCCATGGGTTTTCTCTTAGATGAAGCAAGGACATCAGGCTTAGTTACAGCTGGGGTCTCCCCAGCTGCTGGCTTAGCTTATCTAAAATTGCTCAGGGATAGAGTAAATGTCATTGAGATGGTAAAAGCCAAGAGGTCCATCAGTAACACTGTGAGTGTTCTATTTGGTTTTATGTACCAGGATTACAAAACGATTAAGCTATCTTAAGTAAACTTTTTTTTCTCCATTTGCAAAGAAGAACCAAATGGAGCTAATAATTCCAAGAACAGGTATTCCAATTTTGACGTTTACTCCATGAGACAGAGTTTGATGTAACCTCTTCTTCCCCCACCACCTCCTACTCCCCTGGCACAAATAGCCTGTAACTGACCAAACAGGGAGGTGATCTTGGAAACATTCTCTCTTCTGTCCTAGGGTAACATTTCTCAGTGGGTAGATATCCCTCTCATCTCCCCATCTCCACCCCCCTTTTTAAAGCAGTATAAATGCAAATGGGTTGAGTGATTTACAGCTGCCCTCACTCATAAAGCTGGAGAAAATTGCTTTTATACAGAGATGATTCCGGCTAGTGCACTTAGATATTTTTTTGATTTTTCTGTAAGCAGGCAGTGCTGACCAGGGAGAGGGGGCGGGTATAATCCTTCATTAACTTGACAGCAGAAGAACACTTGACAATGTCACAGCGTCCCAACTCTGGGTAGTGTGTGAAAGGTGACCCTGTCTCATTTCAGAACAGGGAATAGAAGAAAGTGTCCTTTTTTCCTGAACCAAAGCTGGAAGGAAAGGAAACCTTTATTTCTCTCTTACTCTCTATCAGGAACTGTATTTTATTTGTCATTAGTTATTTGATGCTCTATAAAGTAGGTGATTATATTCTCAATTTTATAGATGAAGAAACTGAGGCTCAAGAAATTTAAGATACAGTTCTTTCTAAGGCCACATGGCAGTACTCTGCAACAACCTAGTCCTACAAAATAGTGAACCTGATCATCTAACTGCTTGACTCCTTTGGAAGAAGGAAGTGCTGAACTCATTCAGACCAGGTGATGATAATGTTCACTTGTTCCAAAAATGATTCAAGGTAAGTTTTAAGCCTCTCCCACTTTATAAAACACAGGGTAAACATTCCTATAGGCCAGTGGGCTTCACATGTTTTATAGAAACACATTTTATATTGTAACTATTACTGCACGCATGCATACTGTTTTTCAAAATTGTTTATTTCATTAGAAAATGCTGGTTGGTTGATTTCATGATCACTTATAATGATGTCTTGCCATCCAAAAAATCGCTCCTTAAACCACAAAAATGAAAAAAAAGTTCAACCCCTATTCTCATCCATATTTTAAATTATTCTCCAACTTTCTCTAACCTACCAATACTTCTCATTTTAAGATCTAACTGCTCAATCTACTTTTTCCTTCAGACTACTCTGCTCATTGGAGAGCTCTGAACATCAAAGGTATATTTGGTAAAAGTTAAGTCTTGGACTTCCCTAAAGAAAGACTTGTACTTGTCCTCTCAGAGCCATATATTAAATCTTAATAAAAAGTACAGGCAGGGCACCTGGGTGGCTCATTCAGTTAAGTATCCATCTGACTCTTGGTTTCAGGTCAAGTCATAGGCTCAGGGTCCAGGGATTGAGCCCTGCTTTGGGGTCTGCATTGAGGCTCCATGCTTAGTGCAGAGTCTGCTTGAGATTCTTTCTCCCTCTGCCCCCCTCCCCCCCTTAAATAAATAAACAAACAAACAAATAAATAAATAAAATCTTAAAAAAAAACAAGTATAGGCAATTGATTTGTTTTAACTTTGTGGATTCCTCATCTCAGGGTCTTAAACCACATAGCACACTCTGATCTCTTGCTTGAAGATGTCATGGAATTTAAACTGGACAACACCTGATGAATGCTCTGCATTGGTGGACAGGCCTGAAAGTGGAACAGGAACTAGTAACTTGCTTCATAGTAGTCTTTGGCACTGGCCTCACTATTCTGTTTCTTTAGTTTGCAGGTAAATATCATAATTAAGTATAGAGGTGAACTCTAAGACAGAAATTGTCTTGTATAAATGTTAGTATAAATATGTGTCATTCTTTGCTCAACTTGTGTCTCAGACCAAGTTCTAGAACCAAAGAAATTTAAAGGCTTGCTGGTGGTGGTGGCTTCAGGGGTCCCTGGGGCTACTCATTAGTGGCATCTCTTTGGAAAGCCAGCAAAAGGAAGCAGAGATGCTATATGCCTCAGTGGTGAGGGTCGTATCAGGCTCCAGTATGAATCTTTTTGCTTCTTTTCATGGAATTCCATGTATCTTATGAGTTCTACAAATAAATATGTATTTATAAATATATTGAGGATTTAGCTTTTAGAAGCAGAAGAAAGAGAAGGGTCTTAATTCTAATTAATGTTTAATAAGAAAAGGTGAGGTGTGAGTTGAGATTTGCTTTCCTTAGGTTTCTGCCTAAAATAAACGTCTGAAGAAGCTCACTAATACTTTTTTCTTTTTTTTCTGTGGTTCTCAAGATTTCCTGAGCTGCCATCCCCTCAGTCCATCCAAGTACTTATGAATCCATTGATTAATTTTATTTACCTAATACTTCTGGATACTAGATATTATGCTAGATGCTGCCTAGAAAAGATGCTTTGAATACAGTGTCTTCCTATAAGTAATGTAGAGTCTAGGAGACATGAAAATAACTTTATTATTCAAAGTAGTACTTGAATAAGCAAAAATCTGTAAGAAAAAATATAGGGAAAGGAGGACCCAGCAAACTTCCCAGAGATTTGCTACCTGTATGGGGACAGGTAATGTTTATCTGCCTGCACAATTTCTAGGCCTGTAGAGTGCAGGAATAGGATAAATCCAAGCTGTTGTTAGTCTTCCAAGACTGGGACAATTGGAGGAGTTTAATCACTGAAACTAATCAGGGAGAATTCAAGGCAAATAGCCCTGTGCTTTCAAGTGTAATGCAGACCCAAACTAGACGACTTTATTATCACACAATCATGCAGGCTATTTCAAAAGCTATCAGTTGTCTTGTTGTGGAAAACTTCTTCCTAAAACACAGCAATTCATAGAATAAATAGATCTTTCAATCTTTCATCTCCATTTTTACCTGGACCAAGAAACATACTCAGACTTGAATGTCTTCTTCCTCAATTGGTTTCTTACACACTCCAAACCTTAATTTCTTAAACAATAATCTACAAAAGAATGGATTTCTACTGCAATCTATTTTGCTTTGTTGCCTTGGAAGTAGATTAATTTCTCATGTAGGTAAAAGTTTTCTTAAAACTAATTTCTCTTTTTGAATTGATAGAGATAAATAGGTTGGAAAACTATAATGCCATATGTAGAGGCATCCAGTTCAAGAATTTATTGAACTTTACTAAAAATTTCATTGAATATGAGCCCACCAAGGATGCTTTGCTCATTGATATATCTCAAACATCTAGAACCTTGACTGACATAGAATAGGTGTTCAATAAATTCTGTTAATAGATAATAAAAGATAAGTTCTTGAATCTTCAGAAATCTACTTTGATCTTCTTCAGGGGCATGACAAAATGTAATCTAGATTTACAATTGAAGTTGTTCATACAGTGGGTATTTATGGAGTACCTTATATGTGTGCATTCCACACTATATATATAAAAAAAAGAATGCAGCAAGGAAAGGCATTGAGATGGTCCTTGGGTAAAAAATATAGAATAAAAGGGGGCGGAGCAAGATGGCAGAGGAGTAGGAGACCTGGATTTCGTCTCCTCTCAGGAATTCAGCTGGATAGGGATCAAACCACTCTGAACACCTACAAACTCAACAGGAGATCGAAGAAAAGAATAGCAACAACTCTCTGAACAGAAAAGCGACCACTTTCTGGAAGGTAGGACCTGCGGAGAAGTGAATCCGAGGCGTTTTTCGGGAGGATAGACGGCGGGGGAGGGGCCTCCGTCGGCCGCTTCTGGCAAGTGATAGAGCCACGGAGCACAAAATCGGAACTTTTAGAAGTCTGCTCCGCTGAGGGACGTCACTCTGGTGGCGAAGTGGGGGGTGGAACCCTCGCGGGACAGTGTGGTCGCAGGACCCTCGGGACACAGAAAGACCGGGGGTGCCTGAGTGCGGCAGAGCTCCCAGGTATCGGAGCAGGGAAGCCGGCTGCAGAGACGGAGCCCAGGCGCGGGCTCTCAGCTCGGGGTTGCTATAAACCGTGATCCGTGGCAGAGTCGGGCCACTGCTCCTCCAGCAGGGACCCAACAAGCGGCAGATCCGGGGAGACTCACCTTCTTCCCCCGGGAGGAGAGGTGCGGGAGCGCACCGCGGGGATCTGCTGGGTTTGGAGACTCCACCCGGGGTCGGGTGCCAGATAGAAAGGCGCGGTCACAGGCCGGGTGAGCGCGGAGTGTGGCCGGAGACCGGGGAGACGGGAGTGACTGACTGCTTTTCTCTGGGGGCTCGCTGAGGAGCGGGACCCCGAGTTCTCGGCTCCGCCGGGGCGGAGACTGGGAGGCCGCCATTTTCACTCTCCGCCTCCAAAGCTGTACGGAAAGCTTGCAGGGAACAAAAGCTCCCGAGAGCAAACCCGAGCAGATTACTTAGCCCGGACCGGCAAGGGCGGGGCAATTCTGCCTCCGGCAAAGACATTTGGGAACCACGGCAACAGGCCCCTCCCCCAGAAGATCAGCGAGAACAGCCAGCCAAGACCAAGTTTACCGATCAATGAGAACGGCAGAACTCCAGCGCTAGGGGAACACTGCACATAGAATTCATGGCTTTTTTACCATGATTCTTTAGTCTTTCAAAGTTAATTATTTTTTTTAACTGTCTTTTTTTCTTTTTTTTTTTGAATTTTTCTTTTTCCCTTTTTCAACCAACATCTTATCAATCCCTATTTTAAAAAAAAACATTTTTATTTTTCATTTTTAAAGTCATATTCTATCCCTTCATAGTAGTTACCTGTATTTTTGGCATATATATATAAGTTGTTCTCTCTTTAAAATCTTGAGATAGTTTCTTCTAACAGATCAAAATATACTCTAAATCTCTAGTGTATGGTTTTTTTCTACTCCCCTGCCTGATCACATTCTCTCCCTTTTTT
>NW_022589756.1:4036515-4106924 GCF_004348235.1 Phoca vitulina
AAAAAAAAACATTTTTATTTTTCATTTTTAAAGTCATATTCTATCCCTTCATAGTAGTTACCCGTATTTTTGGCATATATATATAAGTTGTTCTCTCTTTAAAATCTTGAGATAGTTTCTTCTAACAGATCAAAATATACTCTAAATCTCTAGTGTATGGTTTTTTTCTACTCCCCTGCCTGATCACATTCTCTCCCTTTTTTCTTTCTTTCTTTTTTTTTTTAATCCTCTTCTTTCTTTTTTCAAACAACTTATCAAATCCTTTTATAAAATTTTTTATAATTTCCATCTTTACAGTCATATTCCATCCCTTCATCATATCAACCCTTATTTTTGTACATATATAAGTTTTTCTTTCTTTAAAATTTTGGGAGGGACTTTCTTTTAACAGACCAAAATACACCCAAAATCTAGTGTGTGGCACTGATCTATAAACCAGCCTGATCATATTTGATCACATTCTGTTTTTGTTTTGTTTTGTTTTGTTCTGCTTTTGTTTGTTTTTATCTTTATCTTTATCTTTATCTTTTTTCTTTTTTTCTTTCTTTTTCTTTTTTCTCTCTTTCCCTTTCTTTTCCCACTGCTTCAGGTCTTTTCTGATTTGTTTAGAGTATATTTTCTGGGGACGTTGTTACCCTGCTAGCATTTTGTTCTCTCATTAATCTATTCTCCTCTGCACAAAATGACAAGACGGAAAAAACCACCTCAACAAAAAGAACAAGAGGTAGTACCGACTGCCAGGGACCTACTCAATATGGACATTAGTACGATGTCAGATCTAGAGTTCAGAATCATCACTTTAAAGATACTAGCTGGGCTTGAAAAAAGCATGAAAGTTATTAGAGAAACCCTTTCTGGAGAAGTAAAAGAACTAAAATCTAACCAAGTAGAAATCAAAAAGGCTATTAATGAGGTGCAATCAAATATGGGCGCGCTAACTGCTAGGATAAATGAGGCAGAAGAAAGAATCAGTGAGATAGAAGACCAAATGATGGAAAATAAAGAAGCTGAGAAAAAGAGAGATAAACAACTACTGGATCACGAGGGCAGAATTCGAGAGATAAACGATACCATAAGACGAAACAACATTAGAATAATTGGGATCCCAGAAGAAGAAGAAAGAGAGAGAGGGGCAGAAGGTATAATGGAGCAAATTATAGCAGAGAACTTCCCTAATTTGGGGAAGGAAACAGGCATCAAAATCCAGGAAGCACAGAGAACCCCTCTCAAAATCAATAAAAATAGGTCAACACCCCGACATCTAATAGTAAAACTTATGAGTCTCAGAGACAAAGAGAAAATCCTGAAAGCAGCTCGGGAGAAGAGATATGTAACCTACAATGGTAGAAACATTAGATTGGCAACAGACCTATCCACAGAGACCTGGCAGGCCAGAAAGGACTGGCAGGACATATTCAGAGCACTAAATGAGAAAAATATGCAGCCAAGAATACTATATCCAGCTAGGCTGTCATTGAAAATTGAAGGAGAGATAAAAAGCTTCCAGGACAAACAAAAACTAAAGGAATTTACAAACACGAAACCAGCCCTACAAGAAATATTGAAAGGGGTCCTCTAAGCAAAGAGAGAGCCTAAAAGCAACATAGACCAGAAAGGAACACAAACAATATACAGTAACAGTCACTTTACAGGCAATACAATGGCACTAAATTCATGTCTTTCAATAGTTACCCTGAATGTAAATGGGCTAAATGCCCCAATCAAAAGACACAGGCTATCAGATTGGATTAAAAAACAAGACCCATCGATATGCTGTCTGCAAGAGACTCATTTTAGACCCAAAGACACCCCCAGATTTAAAGTGAGGGGGTGGAAAACCATTTACCATGCTAATGGACACCAAAAGAAAGCTGGGGTGGCAATCCTTATATCAGACAAATTAGATTTTAAACCAAAGACTGTAATAAGAGATGAGGAAGGACACTATATCATACTTAAAGGGTCTATCCAACAAGAAGATCTAACAATTGTAAATATCTATGCCCCTAACATGGGAGCAGCCAATTATATAAGGCAATTACTAACAAAAGCAAAGAAACACATTGACAACAATACAATAATAGTGGGGGACTTTAACACCCCTAAAACTGAAATGGACAGATCATCTAAGCAAAAGATCAACAAGGAAATAAAGACTTTAAATGACACACTGGACCACATGGACTTCACAGACATATTCAGAACATTCCATCCCAAAGCAATGGAATACACATTCTTCTCTAGTGCCCATGGAACATTCTCCAGAATAGATCACATCCTAGGTCATAGATCAGGTCTCAACCAGTACCAGAAGATTGGGATCATCCCCTGTATATTTTCAGACCACAATGCTTTGAAACTAGAACTCAATCACAAGAGGAAAGTCGGAAAGAACTCAAATACATGGAGGCTAAAGAGCATCCTACTAAAGAATGAATGGGTCAACCAGGAAATTAAAGAAGAATTAAAAAAATTCATGGAAACCAATGAAAATGAAAACACAACTATTCAAAATCTTTGGGATGCAGCAAAGGCAGCCCTAAGAGGAAGTATATAGCAATACAAGCCTTTCTCAAGAAACAAGAAAGGTCTCAAGTACACAACCTAACCCTACATCTAAAGGAGCTGGAGAAAGAACAGCAAATAAAGCCTAAACCCAGCAGAAGAAGAGAAATAATAAAGATCAGAGCAGAAATCAATGAAATAGAAAACAAAAGAACAGTAGAACAGATCAACGAAACTAGGAGCTGGTTCTTTGAAAGAATTAACAAGATTGATAAGTCCCTGGCCAGACTTATCAAAAAGAAAAGAGAAATGACCCAAATCAACAAAATCATGAATGAAAGAGGAGAAATCACAACCAACACCAAAGAAATACAAACAATTATAAGAACATATTATGAGCAACTCTATGCCAGAAAATTAGATAACCTGGAAGTAATGGATGCATTCCTAGAGATGTATCAACTACCAAAACTGAACCAGGAAGAACTAGAAAACCTGAACAGACCTATAACCACTAAGGAAATAGAAGCAGTCATCAAAAATCTCCCAAAACACAAAAGCCCAGGGCCAGATGGCTTCCCAGGGGAATTCTACCAAACATTTCAAGAAGAATTAATACCTATCCTTCTGAAACTGTTCCAAAAAATAGTAATGGAAGGAAAACTTCCAAACTCATTTTATGAGGCCAGCATTACGTTGATCCCAAAACCAGACAAAGACCCCATCAAAAAGGAGAATTACAGACCAATATCCCTGATGAACATGGATGCAAAAATTCTCACCAAAATACTAGCCAATAGGATCCAACAGTACATTAAAAGGATTATTCACCACAACCAAGTCGGATTTATCCCTGGGCTGCAAGGTTGGTTCAACATCCGCAAATCAATCAACGTGATACAATACATTAACAAAAGAAAGAACAAGAATCATATGATCCTCTCAATAGATGCAGAAAAAGCATTTGACAAAGTACAGCATCCTTTCTTGATCAAAACTCTTCAGAGTATAGGGATAGAGGGTCCATACCTCAATATCATAAAAGCCATCTATGAAAAACCTACAGCGAATATCATTCTCAATGGGGAAAAACTGAGAGCTTTCCCCCTAAGGTCAGGAACGCGGCAGGGATGTCCACTATCACCACTGCTATTCAACATAGTATTGGAAGTCCTAGCCACAGCAATCAGACAACAAAAAGAAATCAAAGGCATCCAAATCGGCAAAGAAGAAGTCAAAGTCTCACTCTTTGCAAATGATATGATACTTTATGTGGAAAATCCCAAAGACTCCACCCCAAAACTGCTAGAACTCATACAGGAATTCAGTCAAGTGGCAGGATATAAAATCAACGCACAGAAGTCAGTGGCATTCCTATACACCAACAACAAGTCAGAAGAAAGAGAAATTAAGGAGTCGATCCCATTTACAATTGCACCCAAAACCATAAGATACCTAGGAATAAATCTAACCAAAGAGGCAAAGGATCTGTACTCAGAAAACTATAAAATACTCATGAAAGAAATTGAGGAAGACACAAAGAAATGGAAAAACGTTCCATGCTCATGGATTGGAAGAACAAATATTGTGAAGATGTCAATCCTACCTAGAGCAATCTACACATTCAATGCAATCCCCATCAAAATACCATCTACTTTCTTCAAAGAAATGGAACAAATAATCCTAAAATTTGTATGGAACCAGAAAAGACCCCGCATAGCCAGAGGAATGTTGAAAAAGAAAAGCAAAGCTGGCGGCATCACAATTCCGGACTTCCAGCTCTACTACAAAACTGTCATCATCAAGACAGTATGGTACTGGCACAAAAACAGGCACATAGATCAATGGAACAGAATAGAGAGCCCAGAAATGGACCCTCAACTCTATGGTCAACTAATCTTTGACAAAGCAGGAAAGAATGTCCAATGGAAAAAAGACAGTCTCTTCAACAAATGGTGTTGGGAAAATTGGACAGCCACATGCAGAAGAATGAAACTGGACCATTTCCTTACACCACACACAAAAATAGACTCCAAATGGTTGAAAGACCTCAATGTGAGACAGGAGTCCATCAAAATCCTAAAGGAGAACACAGGCAGCAACCTCTTCGACCTCAGCCGCAGCAACTTCTTCCTAGAAACATCGCCAAAGGCAAGGGAAGCAAGGGCAAAAATGAACTATTGGGACTTCATCAAGATAAAAAGCTTTTGCAAAGCAAAGGAAACAGTCAACAAAACCAAAAGACAACTAACAGAATGGGAGAAGATATTTGCAAATGACATATCAGATAAAGGGCTAGTATCCAAAATCTATAAAGAACTCATCAAACTCAACACCCAAAGAACAAAGAATCCAATCAAGAAATGGGCAGAAGACATGAACAGACATTTTTCCAAAGAAGACATCCAAACGGCCAACAGACACATGAAAAAGTGTTCAATATCTCTCGGCATCAGGGAAATCCAAATCAAAACCTCAATGAGATATCACCTCACACCAGTCAGAATGGCTAAAATTAACAAGTCAGGAAATGACAGATGTTGGCGGGGATGCGGAGAAAGGGGAACCCTCCTATACTGTTGGTGGGAATGCAAGCTGGTGCAGCCACTCTGGAAAACAGTATGGAGGTTCCTCAAAAAGTTGAAAACAGAGCTACCATATGATCCAGCAATTGCACTACTGGGTATTTACCCCAAAGATACAAAAGTAGGGACCCGAAAGGCTACGTGCACCCCGATGTTTATAGCAGCAATGTCCACAATAGCCAAACTGTGGAAAGAGCCAAGATGTCCATCGACAGATGAATGGATAAAGAAGAAGTGGTATATATATACAATGGAATATTATGCAGCCATCAAAAGGAATGAGATCTTGCCATTTGCAACGACGTGGATGTAACTGGAGGGTATTATGCTGAGCAAAATAAGTCAAACAGAGAAAGACATGTATCATATGACCTCACTGATATGAGGAATTCTTAATCTCAGGAAACAAACTGAGGGTTGCTGGAGTGGGGGGTGGGGTGGGAGGGACGGGGTGACTGGGTGATGGACACTGGGGAGGGTATGTGTTCTGGTAAGCACTGTGAATTGTGCAAGACTGTTGAATCTCAGATCTGCACCTCTGAAACAAATAATGCAATATATGTTAAGAAAGAAAAAAAGAAGAAGAAGAATGTAGCAGGAGGGGAAGAATGAAGGGGGGAAATCGGAGGGGGAGAAGAACCATGAGAGACGATGGACTCTGAAAAACAAACTGAGGGTTCTAGAGGGGAGGGGGTTGGGAGGATGGGTTAGCCTGGTGATGGGTATTGAGGAGGGCACGTTCTGCATGGAGCACTGGGTGTTATGCACAAACAATGAATCATGGAACACTATATCTAAAACTAATGATGTAATGTATGGGGATTAACATAACAATAAAAAATTAAAATGTAAAAAAAAAATATATAGAATAAAAAAATTTCACATCTTTTAGATTACTTTCTTCTACTTTTTTACAGAATAAATGCCCTGTTGCTCATTACCCTTTCTCTAGCTCTCCTTGCCTTGTTTTTCCTCGTTTAAAGAAGATATAGCTCAGTTATTCACACCATAGTTTGAAATTAAATAAAAAGGATAATGAATGGGAATGTCGACCTAAGTAGATCTAAATAAGTATGTGTTTCTTTAGGGCAAAATTTCTCAGCTTTGGCACTACTGACATTTTGGACCTGATAAATATGTTGTGGGGTCTGTCCTACACATAGTAGGATATTTAGCTCCATCTCTGGCCTTTACCTACTAGACACCAGCAGCACTTCTATGCTCCCCATGCCTTCTTATCCTGTTGTGACATTTCAAAATGTCTCCAGATATTACAAAGGTCTCCTGGGGAGAGGAAGCAAAATATCCTCCTAGCTGAAGACCACTGCTTTAGAGAAATGTTTGGTTTCTCCAGGGACATTCAAGGTGTTTCCTGCTAAAGGAATTTCAAGAACCTGCAATAGATATAGTAGGCAGGCACTTGTTAGGAGCTCCTTTGGAATGCTTTTAAGGTGACTGCCGAATTTACCTTTTAGAACAGCTCTAGTTCAGACTCTTGTGCTCTTTGGCCTGGGGTGGAAGTTGAGTAAATCAAGCCTCTATGGGCTAAGGACTCTCTTTTTCATTAATTAATTAATTAATTATTTTATTACGTTCAGTTAGCCACCATATAGTACATCATTAATTTTTGATGTAGTGTTCAATGATTCAATAGTTGCATATAACACCCAGTGCTCATTACAGCACGGGCCCTCCTTAATACCCATCACCCGGTTACCCCATCCTCCCAACTCTCTCACCTCTGAAACCCTCAGTTTGTTTCCTGCAGTCCATAGTCTCTCATGGTTTGTCTCCCTTTCTGATTTTCTCCCTTTCAGTTTTCCCTCCCTTTCCCTATGGTCTTCTGTGCTATTCCTTATGTTCCACATATGAGTGAAACCATATGATAATTGTCTTTCTCTGCTTGACTTATTTCACTTAGCATAATCCCCTCCAGTTCCATCCATGTCAATGCAAATGGTGGGTATTCATCCTTTCTGATGACTGAGTAATATTTCATTGTATATATGTACCATTTCTTCTTTATCCATTCATCTGTTGAAGGGTATCTCAACTCCTTCCACAGTATGGCTATTGTGGACATTGCTGCTATGAACATTGGGGTGCATGTGCCCCTTCTTTTTACTACATCTGTATCCTTGGGGTAAATACCTAGTAGTGCAATTGCTGGGTCTTAGGGTAGCTCTACTTTTAACTTTTAGAGGAACCTCCATACTGTTTTCCAATGTGGTTGTACCAGCTTGCATTCCCACCAACAGTGTAAGAGGGTTCCCCTTTCTCTACATCCTCACCAACATTTGTTGTTTCTTGCCTTGTTAATTTTTGCCATTCTAACTGGTGTAGGGTGGTATCTCAGCATGGTTTTGATTTGAATTTCCCTGATGGCTAATGATAATGGACATTTTTTCATGTGTCTGTTAGCCATTTGTATGTCTTCTTTGGAGAAGTGTCTGTTCATGTCGTCTGCCCATTTTTTGACTGGATTTTTTTTTTTTGGGGGGGGTGTTGAGTTTGAGAAGTTCTTTATAGATCTTGGATACCAGCCCTTTATCTGTAGTGTCATTTGCAAATATCTTCCCCCATTCCATGGGTTGCCTCTTAGTTTTGTTGACTGTTTTCCTTTGCTATGCAGAAGCTTTTTATCTTGATGAAGTCCTAAAAGTTCATTTTTGCTTTTGTTTCCCTTGCCTCACATCCCTGGAGATGTGACTTGAAAGAAGTTGCTGTGGCGGATGTCAGAGAGGTTACTGCCTATGTTCTCCTCTAGGATTTTGATGGATTCCTGTCTCACATTTAGGTCTTTCATCCATTTTGAGTTTATCTTTGTGTATGGTGTAAGAGAATGGTCCAGTTTCATTCTTCTGCATGTGGCTGTCCAATTTTCCCAGCACTATTTATTGAAGAGACTGTCTTTTTTCCATTGCATATTTTTTCCTGCTTTGTTGAAGATTATTTGACCATAGAATTGAGGGTCCATATCTGGGCTCTCTATTCTGTTCCACTGGTCTATATGTCTGTTTTTGTGCCAGTACCATGCTGTCTTGATGATCACTGCTTTGTAATATAGCTTGAAATCAGGCAACATTATGCCCCCAGCTTTGCTTTTCTTTTTCAACATTCACTTGGAGATTTGGGGTCTTTTCTGGTTCCAATCAAATTTTAGGATTGTTTGTTCCAGCTCTTTGAAAAATGCTAATGGTATTTTAATAGGGATGGCATTGAAAGTGTAGATTGCTCTAGGCAACATAGACATTTAACAATATTTGTTCTTCCAATCCATGAGCATGGAATATTTTTCCATCTTTTTGTTTCTTCCTTAATTTCTTTCATAAGTGTTCTGTAGTTTCTAGAATATAAATCCTTTACCTTTTTGGTTAGGTTTATTCCTAGGTATCTTATGGTTTTTGGTGCTATTGTAAATGAAATTGATTCCTTAATTTCTTTTTCTACAGTTACACTGTTAGTGTATAAATAAGCAACTGATTTCTGTGCATTGATTTTATATCCTGTCACAATGCTAAATTGCTGTATGAGTTCTAGTAATTTGGGGGTGGGGTCTTTTGGGTTTTCCACATAAAGTATCATGCTAAGGACTCTTTTTGATTGAATATATGGGACTAGACCTGGCCTCATCCACATCCTCAGTGTCCTTGCTCCATTTTTAGAATTATTGGGACATAACCTTTTCCTATACTTAATAATGACATGATGGTCTGGTTATGATATCATGATAATTACAATAATAACAACTACATTAATGAGTGCTTTATGTGTGCAGTCACTGTGTAAATGCTTTATATAAAATAACATACTTAATCCTTTTAGCAACCTTCTGTGATGGATGAGGATAACTCTGTAGCAGGCAGGGAAGATTTATTAATACCTGATAGTCATCATTTATTAATACCTGATTGCAGAAAAAAAATCTTCCTGAACAGTTGATATGGGCACAATACTCTGGGAAATGAAAGGAATTATATCACATGCTGGCTGTCTTTAGATAGTTGCTGAAATGGTTTATTGTGTCATTCATCCTCTTGCTTTGTAACTATTTTTATATATGCCTGTCTCTTTCCACTAGACTCTTAAACCACTTGTGAAGGTCTGACTTCTTGCTTTTGGTATCCCTAGCACTTACCACATAACAAGTACTTCAATGTGTATTGAATGCATACAGGAATGGGTAAGTGGGTAGAGGGGGTGCTGTGTTAAAGACAATAACACAAGTGAAGGAAGTTCTGCTGGCTTACCATTTCCAAATTATTTGTTTCAGACTTCAGACTCTTAAAAAGTACTCTCTTCCATACCTCTTGTTGTGGGAATAGAAAGTTCTAAAAGGCTACTTTATAGTGCCATCCTTGTGGGTCAGAGAAAAAGAAAGAGTGACATTTCTGCATTGCCCATTATGTGTTATGCACATTCTCAGATGTTACCTCATTTTGTCCTTGCATGGACCCAGATAGGTGGACATTAATTCCATTGGTTTGAAGATTAAATAACTAAGGCTCAAAGAAGCTGTTACATTTCTTTTGTTTCAGATTGATCAGTCACTTTACAGGGGATATCAGTTGGACTGAATTCTTTATTTATGGCCCAAGATGCACATTCATCTGACCTTCACCCTCCCCCTGGAAAACTCTGTCATATAAAATGACTGTGCACTCCAATGTGAGGACAAGATTTTATTATTGCCTTTTCTTTGACATATTGTGGGATCCTTGTGTCTCATTTTTCTTGTCCTTAAAACATGAACATTACTCATTTCTGCCATCAGACCATGTCAGTGGTACTTTGAAATCCTTAAATGAAAGACCTTACATAAACAACAAAGATGGTATTCCAGTGACAGTAAACAATAGAAAGCAAGTAACTTGGGGCTAAAGTGTCAAGTTTAATTCTTTGAATTCTTTTATCTCCAAGCAGAGCCAGGGTGGGTACATCTTTCCTAAAGCTTCCCAAGAACCACACAGTAAAGAGTTGGGAATTCTGTTTAGTTCTGCTAAAGATAAAGAGTTAACTGAATCACACCAGGATTCCAGCCCATGGCTCCAAGGAGTCTAGGTACATCAAACCAGATGTTCAGACCACTGAGCCATGCCCTACAGCTGTCCCAAGGAAACATTTTTTAGACTAAGAATGAACATCTTACTTGTCATCATTGAGCCGCATGTAGCTTCCAGCAAAGTGAAGGCTGGTACTACTTTTAATTTGTTTTGCTATTGTTAAACTGTGTTCATTCTTGTGGTCTATTTCATTTGTGTGTGAGAAAGGCTTAAACAAAACCCCACATATTTGCACTCTATGCCTCTTTTAGTATTTTCTTGGGGACAGTCTTAATTGAGGACAATTGGAGATTTGCCCATTGGTCAGTCGAGTCATGAGACTGTTGTCTTGTTTTCCAATAGGAGGATAAGGCTCAGCAACTGCTTCCTTCTGACAACTGCCAATATGTAGAAATTTCTGGCCTCGGGTTTTGGGTGTTATCTTCAATTTTGTAGAGAATATTATTTTGGCCCTTTACTATTCTGGAACACCTCTACCTTCTGCTTTTTCATCCTATGTGCTGATTGGGACTTTACCAGTATGAAGATGGAACAGCTGGAGTGCAGCATTAATAAAAGCAGGAAAAACATCTGGATTAATTTATCTTTTGGACATCTGCCTCTTCCCTTGTCTCTAATCCAGCTGCACGAGTTCTGGGTACCAGGTTAGAGAATAGAATGTCCTAGGACATTGGTGTCTAAGATATTTTCCTTCATGATATCAGGAAAGATGAAATCATTTGAGAAGCATTTTTTTCCTTCTTTCAACTAGCAACTGTGCAATAGAAATTAGGTTAAGTTCCAAACCAGTATTAGTAAAGCTGATGCCCAACAAAATAAATGGGTTAAGTATTATTCCTTCCCCACCCCCTTTGATGGCAGTTTTGACAATGGAAACATTGTTACCTTAGAAATATGCACCGTTGCGTAAAAGGCTTTTTATCTTGGGACCAAAATAAATGCTTTCGTGGTTATAAATACACTAAAAGAAACCTCAAGAAAACCTGGAGCAAATTAGTCAATTGATGTCAAAATGACAGAGGCTGGTGTATTTGTCTTCTTACTGCCACAGCCTGGCTACAGCCTTCCGAGTTCCTTTCTAATAGTTTCCTTCCACTTAATTTACAATATTCGCTATATTTTTATTTTTGGATGTTAGGTATTATTTACTTTTATGCTGGAAGACTGGCTGGTTACTTGGACAGAGATGATTTTTGCCCCAAAATGATGTAAAGAGAGGAAATATACCACTGTACTTTAAATCCTCTCCAAAGGAGAATACAGTTTTAATAATATGCACTTAAAAACTGTCACAACCTCTGCTTATAAATCTATGTTTTACAGTATGTTGCATCTTTTGATATCCCTCGTCTGATACCAGTTCACAGAAGGCACACTTTTGCTTGTATTCAAGATCCAGGAAACCACCTTCCATTTTGAAATTGGGTGACACTGAAATACTTTCCCCTTGCTTGCTCATCTGAAATTAAAGCTTTAGAAGTCACTGATGGCCTGACAGTGCCCACGTGGGACAGTTAATAACTGAAGACAAATATCTCTAGGGAATGCATTCCCAAAACAACTTGATTTAAGCCAAACTTTTTGAGAGATGGCATGGGTACTGTTATGCCACATGAGTCCACCATCATATTTTCCTGGTCTTTTGCCTGAATACGTGTCTCACTCTGCCTCCCACTGTTCTTATATTCTTTATCCAGACTATCCTGAAACATGTGGCCTTTCTGTAAGTCTTACGATGTGGAAACATACAAACACCAGAAACCTTAGAAGTAATCAATTATGGGCAATGATAAATTTCAATAAAATAAACATGAGAGCTTAATAAACAAATTTCACTCCCGACTTCATTTCTTTACCTCTTTTCTCTTTCTTTAAACATTTATTGGTTCTACATTTTGTGTGTGTTGTGGGGATGTTGGGGGTATTGATGCTTACAAGAATCTGAAATATGCCATTATTTTAGTATGGCTATTCAGAGTGAAAGAATGAAGATAACTTGTTGGGGGTGTATGATTTTTCAATAGTGTCATTAACTGACATTTGTATTCATTAGGGCTTTAGCAATAAGCTTACCCCTTACGTTTCCTTATAAGTATTAATAAAATCTTTATTATAGTCTTATCTGAGGTATTATGGTATGTAAAGAGCAATTTAATAAGACCCACCAGTGTTATATGAGCTTATGCTCACAGATGTACTTCAGCATGATCTGATGGAGATAGAAGTTGAATTAGGAGTTACAGCTCGATTCTTTTTGCCTCTATCCACATATTCAAAAAATGTTTAATGAAAAGATAGCCCTCTGTGGCAGTATCTTAGAGAAAGTTATTATGTATACTGAAGAATCATGGAGAAACTATCAAGTCTCTAAGTCTTGCATGACCTGTGCGACATGCAAAAAAATGCAAACAAACAAAACTAGGAGAGGGTGACATGAGATTCAAAATATTAACAATCTTTCTGTCAGGTGTTTCTGAATGAATTTGGGGAGATAGAAAAGAAAAACATAAATATAAAAGAAAATATAGGGGAAAAATTCTAGAATTCTTTGTATATCATGGAATTACATTGTTGATCAGAAGTAATTAAGAGATCAAGGTCCTGATCTTAGGTCTGATGATCTACCTATCCACTGAAAGATAAAAAGTTTTAAGACACTTTAATCTCTGAATGTGAAGAAGGTTTAGACACAAGCTTTTGGACATGGAAAGAAAAATAGCTCTATTAATTTATATGAATTTGTGTTTGTTATTGCTGGTCTCAAATATGTCTATATTTAATATAGTCTTTCTTCTCTCCAAAAAAGTTGTCCTTTAAATTGAGGGTACATTTAAAAAAATAAATATTTTATGTAAACTCTGAGATATAATAATGACCAAAGTGCTTGTTGTCATGAATTTAATCTTCTCATCAGAGAAGACAAGAAAGAAAAAGTTTTGTCTTCTTTAAGCTTATTTTATGAGCTTAGTAAGTAATAAAAAAAATCCAGAAATGAAATGATTTCATTTGGTAAGGCATACTGTGGAATAAATCAACTTGGCTGTCAAGTAAATTCTTTTTTCTCCCTGAGCTTCAGCCTCCTCCTCTGTAGAAATGAAAGTGTTGATTTACCTGTTCTTTAAGTGCACTTCCAGCTGTGACAGAATCTGTTGGATATGTGTATCAGTAAAATACATAACCACATATAAATTAAGAGAGGTATACAATCATCATTAGTATACTAGGTGTAGGTAAAGGGGCAGAAGATGGACAGTCGTCACTGAAATGTGTTTGTGGGTTGATAACCAGCATGACTTCTGCTCCCTAGGTTTGAGGAGATGCTGGAAACTCAGAGATGGTTAGCATAGCTGGCCAAAGTTTGACAGGTTGATAGAGAGAGACCAGATGTTATAGAATGAATGTGTGTGCCCCCCCCCTCATTCATATATAAAGCCCTATCCCCCCATGTGATGGTATTTGGGGGTGGGGTCTTTGAGAGGTAATTAAGTTTAGATGAGGTCATGAGAGTGGGACCTTCATGATAGGATTCCTGGCTTTAAGAGAAAAGGAAGAAAGACTAGAGCTCTATCTCTCCACTTGCAGGTGGAGGAAAGGCCATGTAAGCACATGATGAGAAGGTGGTTGTCTACAAGCCAGAAAGCCCACCCTCACCAAGAATGGGAATCTGTCAGCACCTTGATCTTGGGTCTCCCAGACTCCAGAACTGTGAGAAATAATTGTCTGTTTGTTTAAGTCACCTGTCTGTAGTATTTTGTTAAAACAGCCCAAGTAGACTAAGACAGCAGGTAACCATGTCAAACAGGCCAAACAACTAAACAGGAAGGGTTAGAAGCAGCAGGAGTGTGGAGGAATAAGGACCAGACTCAGAGGACCCCAAACCCAGCCCTGCACCCTCCAGTTGTGTAACTTTAGAATAGTAACTTGACTTCTGCAGGCCACAGCCTCTTCATTTATTAAATGAAGATAGTAATATCTAATTTACAACATTGTTGTAGGATTCGAGATATGTATATAAATAGATGGAAGCATGAAACACAGAACTTTTTTTTCTTCTTTAGGTAAGAACTTACCGAAAGGCAATAGTCACTACGATTCATCAGCAGAGATCACTTACTTCTGAGGCAGAGTGGTGTAATCAAAAGAACACTAGTTTAGTGGTCAGGTCTTGGTTTGAATCTTGATTATTTCTTTCTAGCTCTCTATAAACCTGGGTATATCACTTCTCTGAATCTCAGTTTCTTCTCATGCAAATAGCTTTTTCCTTACTTTCTTCCTTCCTTCCCCCTGATTCCCTCCCTTCTTCCCTCCCTCCTTCCCTTCCTTTACAATTTATGAAGCATTAACATCTTTTCATAAGTTGAAATAACTTCACGGTTGTCTTTAGGTAACACCATTTTCACTCAAGAATTCTGATGTGTCTCCTTGAGTTAAGTCATAATCACAACCCAGAAACTACACATAACCATAGGCAGAGCTATGGAGCTGGGGAAGCCATGTGCCTATTGTGTCTCCCAGGATGGCAGTCTCAGCTGGTGATGACAAGCAGGTAATAAACATTCTCTGCTGTCCACTGTGATGGATCCCAAAACACAAACATAATAAGCAAGACATGGTTGCTGCCCTCAAGAAGCTTACAGATCAGTGAAGGAAATTAATAAAATAACAACTAAGTAGAGTGTAATCTAATAGAAGGCACAAGTGAAAACAAGTCCCATGAAAGATTAGAGAGCCTGAGGGATGCTGGAAAGACTTCTCAGAAGAAAATACATTTAACTGGACCTTAAAGAGAACTGCTAACTAATGTACATAGCTATAATGTACAAATTCTAATATCCTAATATTTTAATATGATAATGACTCTATTCCAAGCTCTGTTCTAATTAATTCTACTAACTAAAGTGATGCTTCTATCTCCATTTTATAGATGAGGCAACAAGAGGTTAAAATCTTGTCCAAGGTCACTAGCTAATAATTTGTAAAGTTGGGCTGGAATTTCTGTGGTCTGGCCCCAGAGCCCTTGTGCTTGAACGCTTTAATCCACTGGCCCCATTGGGAGGGTAAGAAGAACATTTCTAAGCAGAGAGCTGCATAAGCAAAATCACAGCTGGGTGAAAATTCCTGGTGTATTTAGTGAATAGATGGAAAAAAAAGGACAAAGGGAAAATGGGAGGGGGATATAGGTAGGAAGCTGATTTAGAGAGCGTTGTGGCAGTTTTATATGCCATGATAAGGAGTATTAATTTATCTTGTAGACTGTAAGTAGACAACGGGTTCAAGCAAACAGTGAAGGGAGCAAAAAGAGAACTCTGAAAGAAGCTCAACCCAAAACGCAAACCCTTCAAATAAAGTGGCCTCACAATAAAACCAGGCATAGTGATTTTCCTCTGCAAAAGGAATTAATGATAGGAAATATGAGAAGGCCACTGTTAGGTATGGAACATTATTATGCTCTTTAATTTAATTCAAATGTTTTATCTAGGTTACAGTCTGCATTTTAGTATGCTCAACCCTGGTCCACTTGTGTGAAAAAAGAAAATATCATAACTGAACTTCTTATTAATGTTTTATTTTTAAATTAAGAAATCAAGCTTTTTAAATATTGATTGTACAAAGAGATGTAGTGTATGCATACTTTATGAATAAATAGACATATTGGAGTGTATACTCAAATTCTTTTTTATTGAGGGTTATGTGAAAATAAAGTTTGGAGATAGGATTGCTCTAGGTAAGTTGTTCTTACCCTATTTGAGATCATTGACCCATTTTAGAATCTCATAATGTCTCTAAATCCTTTGCCAAAATATTGCACATTTTATGCATTTTTATATGTTTGAAATACAGCATAATAAATTAGAAAGAGAGAAAACATACACATTTAAATATAGTTTATGAAATGTCAGGAAGTTTATAGGTGATCTGAAGCCAAAATAATGAATGTTAGATTTGTGGTAAAAGAAGTTGGGGGAGGAGAAAATAAAGACATTAAAGAAATATTTAGAACATAACCAGAGATTTGGTAATAATTGGATTTTATCAGTGACAAAAAGAAATAGTTGTAGTTGCTCTCAAGCTTCTCCTTTGAGCGTATGTGGAGATGAAAGATCATATTATTATATTACAAAAGAGAAGCATGTTTCTGGGGGAAGCAATGAATTGAGTTTGGGACATTTTGACCTTCAGCTTTACTGTAGAGCATGAGTGAGAATGAAGGAAACCAGTAGGAGTGAAAGGTCTGAGATTCTGTAGAACAGTGAATTTGGAGCTACATATTTGAAAGCCAATTGTATATATATATGACAAAACCTTGGACAAGGATGGGATTCCCCAAGAGGATGTATAAAGTGAGAAATGATGTTCTGGAAAATAACTTAATGACAACCCATATTTAAGGGTAGGTCAGGAAGGAGGAGCCAGTGTAAAAGACTGAGAAGGACACTGCAGAGAAGCAAGAAGAGAATTGAAGAAATAATATCAGGAATGATAAGTCAGTGGGGCACACCTGCTGAGCTATGAAGGTCAGCATCGTCAAGTGTGCAGACATTTTCAAAACTTGTTAAGTCAATTTGTAATGACTCAAGAATGAAAAAGTAGAGCCAGAAAATGTCTTCAAAAGATGGATGGTAAAAGGAAGGAAGGAATTAGGTTAGCACCTGGACAGGGAGGAAAACCAGGGAAGGTTTGTGTGTTATATTAAAGAATTGAACAAATCAATCAGGAGTTCTTAACTGTGACTCTCTACACACGCTGATGACATGTTCTCCTTACTCCCACAGTTTTAATTGGTTCACTCAACTCATCCCTCAGGTCTCAGATAAAGGTCATTCTTCCAAGGAAAGCTTCTCTGGACTCATGGACTAAGTCAGAAATCTAGAACATTTTTCTAGAGGTTCTCCTCAAGAGCAGCTTCCAGTTCATCTTTCATGGAACTCATTATACTGGCACATAGGAAGTTTTCAATAGGCTACAGCTATTATGTTGAATATGAAGTGTCCTTAAAACTTCTAACCAGAGGTATCAAGAGGACATTGGATATATATGCCTGGACTGCAGGAGAGACAGTTAATTGGAGATAGAATTTGTGAGACAAATGAGTGAAGGGGTAAATGAAGCCATTGGTTCTAGTAGGACCTCTAAGGAGAGAATAAGATACAAGGAAGTCTAGAATTGAGGCTCAG
The DNA here is from genome assembly GCF_004348235.1 of Phoca vitulina. Lineage (NCBI taxonomy): Eukaryota > Metazoa > Chordata > Mammalia > Carnivora > Phocidae > Phoca > Phoca vitulina. The sequence goes on from NW_022589756.1 coordinate 4,053,844, forward strand.
GGACTACAACATTCAGTGGCCCTATAAAGGAAGATGATTGTAAAAAGGAAGGAAGGAGAAGCCTGTGAGGAAACATGAGGTGTTCCAAGAAGGAGGGTGTTGTCAACCATGGCAAATAGTGCTGAGGTGTCCAGGAAGAACTGAGCAACATCCTCTAGATTCAGTGACCCTGAGGTCATTGTTGACCTTGTTGAGGCCTGTTTTGGCAGAGTGATAAGGGAGGAACCAGTCTGAATTGGGTGGCAGAAAGAGTGAATGGAATATGAATGTTAAATGTGAGTTTTTTTATGCCTTTCAGGTGGCTGTTGTGAAGAACATTCAGAGATGTGCTATTTTTTTATAGAGGCTTTATTTTTTTTAGATCAATTTTAGGTTCACAACAAAATTGAGAGGAAGGTACAGAGATTTCCCATATTCCTTCTGTCTGCAGACATGCACAGTCTCCCCTACTATCAACATCCCCCACCAGAGGGGCACATTTGTTATGAAGGATGAACCTACACTGACACATCATAATCACCCAAAGTCCATAGTTTATATAAGGGTTCACTCTTGATGATGTACTTTCTATGGGTTTGGACAAACATATAATGACATATATCTATCATTAGAATATCATATATATTCAGTAAGTCTCATGTTAAGCAATTGTCTATAACAAAGAGTTTCTAAGAAGAAAATCTCATTAGCAGCTAGTTTCTTGTGTGAACAAGGCTCTCATTAGAAACCAAATATCAAATAAAAAAATTTTAAAAGGTAAAAAAAAAAAAAAAAAAAAGAATATCATATATATTTTCACTGCCCTAAAGATCCTCTGCATCCTGCCTATTAATCCTCCACGCCTGCTTAGAAACCACTGAACTTTTTACTGTCTCCATAGTTTTGCCCTTTCCAGAACACCATATAGTTGGAAACATATAGTCTGTAGTCCTTTCAGATTGGCCTCTTTGACTTAGTAATATGCATTTAAGGTTTCTCTATGTCTTTTCATGGCTCATTACCTCATTTATCTTTTAGCACAGAATAATATTCCATTGTCTGGATGTATCAAAGTTTATTTATCCAATCACCTACCAAGGGGCATCTTGGTTGCTTCCAGATTTTTGTAATTATGAATAAAGCTGCTATAAATATGCATGTGTAAGTTTTTGTGTGGACATAAGTTTTCAACTCCTTTGGATGAATACCAAGGAGCATGATTTCTGAATCAGTGAACTTTTTTTCAACTAGAACCTAAATTACTATGTTACAAATCTCCACAAGTAGTCTTTACTTAAGCATTTAAATTTAGCTTATAAATCTTATTTTGCAACTTATTTTGTTTATTTTTTGGTACTATCTTTTTTGTTGTGGTTAAAAATCATGTAACATGAAATCTACCCTTTCAAAGTATTCTTAAGCATGCACTACGGTACTGCTGACTATATGTTCGTTGTTATACAGCAGATCTCTAAAAATTTTTCATCTCATATGACTGAAACTTTATACTCATTGACCAGCAGCTCCCCACTTTCTCTTCCCCCCCAGGCCCTAGCATACCCCATTCTACTTTCTGTTTCCATGAGTTTGGCTACTTTAGGTACCTCATATAAGTGGAATCACAAAGTATTTGTCCTCCTGTGACTGGATTATTTCACTTACATAATGTTCACAAGTTTCAGGTACATTGTAGAATACAATATTATCTTCTTTTTAAAGACTGATTGATATTCCAAATGTGTGTACCACATTTTCTTTATCTATTCATCCCTTGCTGGACACTTAGGTTATTTCCACCTTTTAGAAATTGTGAAAAATGCTGCAAAGAACACAATAGCATGAATATCTCCTTGATATCTTACTTTCAATACTTTTGGATAAATCCCTATAAGTGGGATTGCCTGCATGTTGGGGGTCATAGCCAAGAAATCATTGCCACGACCAATGTTATAAAGCTTTTCATCTAGGTCCCTGGGTGGCTTCGGCTCAGGTCATGATCTCAGGGTCCTGGGATCAAGTCCCACATCAGGCTCCTTGCTCAGCAGGGAGCCTGCTTCTCCCCTGCCTGCTGCTCCCCCTGGTTGTGCTTGCTTTCTCTCATTCTCTCTCTCTCTCTCAGATAAATAAAATGAAAAAAAAAAAAAAACAACTTTTCATCTATGTCTTCCTATAGGAGTTTTATGAATTTAGTTCACTCTTGATGATGTACTTTCTATGGGTTTGGACAAACATATAATGACATATATCTATCATTAGAATATCAGTTTTTGCATTTAAGTTTTAAATCAATTTTGAGTTGATTTTTGTGTTGGTATAAATTAAGGGTCCAATTTCATTTTTTGCATGTGAATATCCAGTTTCCCCAAAACCATTTTTTTAAAGCAGGTCCAGTGGTGACGTACTTCCTTAGCTTTTGTTTATCCATGAAAGTTTTTATTTCTTCTTCATTTCTGAAGGGCAGTTTTGCCAAGTATTGTAATCTTGGTTGGCAGTTTTTTTCACTCAACATTTTAAATATATCATCTTACTCCCTTCTGGCCTGCAAGGTTTTTGCTGAGAAATCTGCTGCTAATCTTATGGAAGGTCCCATCTATGTGCCAAGTTGATTTTTGTTTGATTCTTTTTTATATTACCTATCTCTTTGTTTACATTTTTATTTTGTTTATGCATTGTTTTCCTGAGCTTGTTGAGCATCTTTACAAAGGTTATTTTGAATTATCTGTCAGATTATTCATGTACCTCAGTTTTTTTTAGAATTAATTTTTGGTTTTATATATTTTCCCTTTGAATGAGCCATGTTTCCCTGTTTCTTCATGTGTCATGTGTTGGGATCAGCATATTTGAGAAAAAAAAAAATACCACCTCTCAATCTGTGGACTGGCTTCGTATAGGAAAAGACCTTCACCAATCAACTTGGCTAGAGATTATGGGGACCTCTTGAACGTTTTCTGTGAATGCACCTTTGGATGTGTGTGTGTGTGTGTGTGTGTGTGTGTGTGTGTAAATTGCCAATTTGAAGAATTTGCTGGGCCTTCTTTCAGGAACTTGTAATCTTTCCCTCCCTCTCATGTCTGCATGTTCTCTGGAGCTGCTGAAAGCTTACCTGTTCTTTTTCTCTTAGCAGCCCCCAGGCTTCAAAAGTTTGCCAGTTTCTGTCACTGCTCCAAATTTGTGGGACAGAAATTAGTCCCTCAGGCAGCCCTCTGAAAAGCCAGAAGGTTGGACACATGCTCCAACTTTTTCCCACTCCAGAAAGAAGTTGGGAGTTAGGGGTTTTCTCTTGCTTATTCTGCATTGAACCAGGAGGGGGTACTGTGGTGAATGAGTGTGTGCTAGCCCAGAATGCCACCTTTGTTTTCAGTAGCCCCCAACTTGGAACCCTTTCCTTTCAGCACTGAGATTTGGGAACATAGAAGTCAGTCACTGAGGCAGCCCTTCAAAATATGTGAACATAGAATGTACAGACCTGTGATCTTTTTTCCTCCTCAGGGAGAAGCCAGGAGCTTGGAATTTCCTCTCAACCTCACTGTAAGGTGCTGGTGTGAGAGACTGTGATAAGCAAATGTCATGAATTTTCCTACCAGCTTTTATGTGACTGATTTCACACTCACCTGGGGAGCAAATGCTTCTTACCCTGTTTTTGCATTTCTCACAAAGGGAACTGGGCCAAGTATTGTTGTTCAATTGGCGTCTCCATGGGGGAAGGAGGGTCTGGGTCTTCCTATTCCACTACGTGACATCACCTCTTCTTTTGCTTAATTTATAAGCAAAAGATTAGCAAGTTTTAGGAATCACTTTTTAAGAAGCATTTGATTAATATTTGGCACCACATATAAACTTGATTAAAGTTTTTAAAAATATTCTAAGCTGTTTTTATCATTTTAATATATTTTAAGTACTTCAATTTTCTGACAAGCCTTCCCAAATTCTTAAGAAAATTTTCTAACTTAATGAATTAATTTTCTCTAAAGATTTCAAGTTGTAATTGCATATTAACTTTATAAGATTTTAAAACTTAAAATATCAGTTTTTAAATTATATATTGTGAATTTGGAATCTTAAGACTGATCAGTCACATTTTCTCTATAATGCATCTAGATACCAAATACCTATTTTTTAGGATCCCAAATTCATAATTCTACTGACAATTAAGGGATGGAAACTGATTATGTGCAACTCTTTCAAGCAGTTGCTCTCAGAGATTTTCTCAGATATATTGCCCTCACCCAACTCAAATTGAAACCAATTGCTTTATGGAATTGAACATAACTTAGCCTGACTTGGCCTTAGTGAAATATGTTATTTCCTATTAAGCAATTTGTTCGTTATCGAGAGATTGAATTTTTTCTTGATTGTGTTTCATACTTTGTGGGTTCATATTCTTTTTTTTTAAAGTTTTTATTTATTTATTTATTATTTATTTATTTATTTATTTATTTATTTAAATAATCTCTACACCCAATGTGGGGCTCAAACTCACAACCCCAAGATCAAGAGTCACGTGCTCTTCTGACTAAGCCAGCCAGGTGCCCCCACATTTTGTGGCTTCAAAATTAAGCTCCTCTGGTTTCAGATTCTTAAGTTTCTTCTTTATTCTGTTGGCCAGCATCAGGGACACAAATTGGGGAGATTTGTTTTTATAATTGGCAGTGTATTGGTGATTGAGAGCTATCCCTCAACTTGATCTCTTTCATCTGATCTCAGTAGGATAGTATTGGTGGTTTTGAGGTTTTCAAGAGCAGGGCTCATTATCTTTTTGGTTCTTTCTAGCACAAATATATTCTGAAAGTGTAGTCTCATGCCCCTTCTCCCCTTCCAGTGGTAGATGGACTTCAACTCCTTCTCCAGATTAATGTAGGCAGAAAAATATCTCCAGTATGCTTATCTTTCTCCTGTGTCTTTTTGAAAATCTCAGCTTATCATTAATGTCCCCCATACTGCATCACTGTTTTCTTCAATATTTCCTTTTTTCTTTCTTTTTAGAATTGTCCTTCCATTATCGTAAAGTCTTGGTTGAAATTATCACTTTTCCTCAAAATTATGTTTACCCTCTGTGATGATTAATTTTATGTGTCAGTTTGACTGGGCTAATGGATGTCCAGAAAACTGGTAAAACTTTATTTCTGGGTGTGTTAGTGAAGGTGTTTTTAGAAGAGATTAGCATTTAAATCAGTAGACTGCAGAAAGATCTCCTCACCAAAGTAGGTGGGCACCATCAATTTTTTGAGAGCCTGAATAGGACAGAAAAGCCAAACAAGGGAGAATTTGCTCATTGCTTGAGCCCTAAACATCCCACCACTCCTGGTTTTCATGCCTCCAGACTCTGACTGGGATTTTCACCATAGATTCCCGTGATCCTCAGGCCTTTGTTTTTGACTGAATTACCCTACTGTTTTGCCTGATTCTCCAGCTTGCTGATGGTAGATCATAGTGATGCAGGCAGGCTGGGTCTGAGGATACAGAGTGGGTTCCTGCAGGCCCAGCCAAGAGGGTACTTGGCTTCGTGCAAGATAGAAATCAAACCTGAACTGAGAGGAAGTAATAGCAGAGTTTATTAAAGACATAGAGTGTAGATACAGACAGAGCATCCAGGAGACTTAGAAAGGAAAGTAGAGTGAGTCTCATCTTTGTTTGGAGCCTGGGGTTTTTATTGAGATCAATGGTTTGGTGCACATGTCTTCTCAACAATCCAGAAACAAAGACCAGTGTTTAGGTGTCCTCCATAAGTCACTTATGCTCTGGAGCCAGGGGTCTTGATGAATCAGTGGTCTTGGAAAATGTTCATGATGACCCCACCTGGTCACTCATTAGATGTTATCAATTGTGCTGGAAGAATCCAAAGAAATAATTAAATCCTTGAGCTTTACAAGGAGGACATATATCGTCTGTTCTATAAGGTGTGTGTAAGGTGTGGGTGTGGATCCTAGCAAAAATAGAAGCAGGAAAAGGAGTGAAAAAAGCAGTTTTCATGGGGGCCCTTTAGTTTTCCTGTCTCAGTGGGACTTCTTGTCCATTATTGTGTGAACCAATTCCTGTTATATAAATACACATATGGTGTGAGTATACACACAATTGTATACACAAGGTTCTGTTTTCTCTGGAGAACCCCAGTTAATATAGATTTTGGTATTGAGAGTGGTGCTAGAGAAACAGAATTATAAGGGTGAGTTTTCTAAATTGGTTTTGGGGTTTCTGGAGTTGGTTTTCTAATCTGATTAAGTTTAAAGATGCTGATGATTTTATTTCTAGTAGTAAAGAGAGAACTGATAGTCTATGCATGAATTGTTTGTAGAAATATACAAAACGTTTTCATTGGATACTCCTCATCAACCATTTATAAGAAGCAAAGATCTAACTGACTCTGTATATGAGACTCAAACATTTTTGGAAAGCTAAGGAATGTAATGACATTGATTTGTTGTTCCTAATATTATGGACAAAGTGATGGAAGAAAAATATAAGCTCAAGGATTCTAATTTCTAGCTCAATTGCCCCATAGATGACCTAAGAATTTCTATGTGTGGCCTGAAGGAGAGATTTGTGTCATGTCCCTGAAGGGTTAAAATTGCTGTATATCAAATGCAGATCATCATCCCGTGATTGGTTGAATTAGAAGTCAAGTTGAACTTCCATTCTCACAGTGATTGCAGTTAAAGTGGATATTTACTGAGAAAGAATGGAACCCATGAATTGGGATGGGGATGTGTGGGAAGATCCTGATGAAGCTGGGGACATTGAAACTTTAAATTCTGATGAGCATTTGTCAGGAGAAGTCTCTCTATGCCCAGGGAAATTACATTCTCCACCCACAGTAATATCAGCCTTTCTACTTCTGTCTGATCGGATTAACTCTGCATTGCTTGAGGTCTCCCCTGAGGCAGTTACCATGCAAAAAAATGCCTATTCTTCTCAAGACCTACCACCATCACCCCTCTATGCTACTAGACTCAAATCCCAGCAGGCCCCTAAAGGTGAGGTACAAAGTTTGACCCAAGAGGAAGTGTGCTACACTCCAAAACAACTACTTGAATTTTCTAATTTATATAAACAGAAGACCAGGGAACTTGTATGGGAATAGATAATAAGGTGTGGGATAATGGTGGAAAGGGATATGAAGTTGGATCAGGCAGGATTTACTCATATGGACTCACTAAGCTGAGCTTCTGCATTTAATATTGAAGCTCAGGGAGTTAGAAAGGATTCTAACATTTTTGTTCATTGGCTGAACCATGGGCCCTTTGAGGAAGTTGGAAATGCCTAGCCTCCCCTGGTTTAATGCATAGGAAGGGATTCAGAAGCTTAGAGGGATTGGAATGTTGGAGGGAATTTGTCATTTAAGACATACCACCCTAAGATGGTCCAGAAGACATGTGTTTTACTAATACTTAGAGAAATAAATTTGTGAGGGGAGTACCAGTATCCTTGAAAAGCTTTATGATCACTCTTCTCTGTAAGCCAGACTTTACAGCAGGAGCAAAGCCACTAGACTGGCAAACCTAAGTGTAATAGGAGTAGATGGATCCAGGTCTATGTTGGCAGAGGGGAAGTTGGGGCACTCAACCACCAAAGGCAAAGTAGGTGTAGTTACAGTAATGGACAGTAGAGTCAAAGAACAATTGGAATAGTCAGACATCCACAGACCTATGGCTTTGGCTATTTAATCACGGTTTTCCTAGAAATGAAATAGATGGGAAGCCTACTACATTCTTACTTTCCCTGTATAAGCAGAAAATTCTATGTCAGTGAACAAAAATCTAACTGGAATTATAAAAACAATCATGAGTCTTCAGTCAATACCCAAATTAGCCAGTTTACAGACCCAGAACCCCTTGAATGAAGGGCAGGCCAGGTCCCCTTGAGGAAGAACCCTGGTATAATGCCAAAAATTTATGATGTTAATCATTCTCTCAGCTTTCCCTAAAGGACCCATGATCCTTTATCAAGGTATACTGTACATTGGGGAAGAGGAAATAATCAGACCAACTGGCCACTGGCTCTGAACTGACACTGATTCTAGGAGATCCAAATTGTCACCATGGTCCTCTGGTCAAAGTAGGGGCTCATGAGTAGGGTCCTTGAACCTATCCTGTGGTTATTCCAGTTCCAGAATGCATAATTGGAATAGACATACTGAGTAGGTGGCAGAATCCCCACATTGGTTTCCTAGCCTGTGAAGTGAGGAATATCATGGTGGGAAAAGCCAAGTAGAAGCCACTAGAACTGCCTCTACCTAGGAAAATAGTAAATCAAAAGCAATACATCATGGAGGGATTACAGAAATTAGTACCACCTAAAGGACTTGAAAGACGCAGGGGTCCCAATTCCCACCACATCCCCATTTGACTATATTATTTAACCTGTGAAGAAGACAGATGGGTCTTGGAGAATGAAAGTGATTATTGTCAGCTTCACCAGGTGGTGCCTACAATTGCAGTTGCTGTACCAGATGTGTTTCTCTTTCTTTAGCAAATCAATACATCCTCTCATACCTGGTGTGTAGCTATTGATCTGGCAAATGTCTTTTTCTCCATATCTGTCCATAAGGCCCAACAGAAACAGTTTTTTCTGAGCTGGAAAGGCCAGGAATGCACCTTTGCTGTACTACCTCAGGAATAAATCAACTCTAACCTATGTCAGAATTTAGTTTGCAGGGATCTTTGTCACCTTTCTCTTCTACAAGATGTTACACTGGTCCACGACATTGATGACATTATGTTGATTGAAACTAGTGAGTGAGAAGTGGCAACTACTTAAGACTTATTGGTAAGACACTTGCTTGTCAGAGAGTGGGAAATGAATTAGACTAAAATTTAGGGGCTTTATACTGCAGTGAAATTTCTAGAGTCCAGTGGTGTGGAACATGTAAAGATATCCCCCTTCTAAACTGAAGGACAAATCATTGCATCTGGCCCCTTTTACAACCAAGAAAAGTGTACATTTAGTGGCCTTCTTTGGATTTTGGAGGAAACATATTCCTCATATTGGTGTGTTGCTCCAGCCTATTTATCTAGTGACCAGAAAAGCTGATGGGGGGCACCCATCTCAGTCATTAAGCGTCTGCCTTCGGCTCAGGTCTTGATCCCAGGGTCCTGGGATCGAGGCCCACATTGGGCTCCCTGCTCCGTGGAAGCCTGCTTCTCCCTCTCACACTCCCCCTGCTTGTGTTCCCTCTCTCGCTGTCTCTCTCTCTGTCAAATAAATAAATAAAATCTTTAAAAAAAAAAAAAGTCAGAAAAGCTGATGGTTTTGAGTGGGGCCCAGAATAAGAGAAGGCTATGCAGTAGGTCCAGGGTGCTGTGTAAACTTCTCTGACACTTGGGTCATATGATCCAGCAGACTCAGTGGTGCTTGAAGTGTCAATGACAGATAAGGATGCTATCTTGAGCTTTTAGCAGGCCCTTGTAGGTGAATTGCAGCAGGCCTTTAGGATTTTGGAGAAAATCCCTGCCCTCATCTAAAGATAATTACTTTCCTTTTGAGAAACACCTGTTGGCCTGCTACTGGTCTTAGTAGAGACTGAATGCTTGACCAAGAGCCCTAAATTACCATATGACCTGAGCTGTCTTTCATGAACTGGGAGCTATCTGACCCACCAAGCCATAAAGTTGAGCATTCAGAGTAGCAGTCTATGATTGAATGGAAGTGGCATATATGTGATCAGTCCAAAGCAGACTCTGAAGGCGTAAGTTACAAGAGTAGCCCAAATGTTCATGGTCCCCACTCTTGCTATACTGCCTTCTCTCTCCCATCATGCACTTATAGTCTTATGAGGAGTTCTCTACAATCAGCTGGCAGAGGGAGAGAAGACTCAGGCCAGATTTACAGATGGTTCTGCATGATATGTAGGCACCATCCAAAAGTGGACAGCTGTAACATTACAGACCCTTTCTGGGACATCCATGGATAGTGGTGAATGGAAATGTTCCCAGGGGGCAGGAATTTGGGAAGCACAACTGATTGTGCACTGCACTCAGAAGGAGAGATAACCGGATGTGCAAATATATACTGATTCATGGGTTGCAGCCCATGGTTTGGCTGGATGATCAGAAATTTAGAAGGAAGATGATTGGAAAATTGGTGACAAAGAAATTTAGGGAAGAGATATGTCAATATGCCTCTCTGAATTGGCAAAATACATGAAGATATTTGTGTCCCATCAAAGGGTGACCTCATGTTATATGTAAGTGATGAATCACTAAGCTCTATTCCTGAAACCAATATTACACTATATGTTAACTAACTAGAATGTAAATAAAAACTTGAAACAGAAATTAAAAAAATGAGATATGAAGAAACAGCCATTTGTATGTTGTTCGCAGTAAGATTAATTAGTACAATTTCTATGAAGGGCAATTTGGTAACCTCTCTCAAAAGTAAAAATTAATATGCTCAGAAATTTCACTTCTAGGAATTCATCTTTAAGATATGCTCACACAAAAATGAATATAAAATAATATTGTAGCATTGTTAGTGTTAGAGTTAGCAAAAACAATAATCATTGTTAGAATTAGCAAAAACTCTCTCTGGGGAATGTAACTTTGCAGTTGATTAAAGCCCTGACACTTTACAACTCTCTAAAACTGACAATGGAGGTGATTATTTCTTCTGTCCAACAGAAGAAAATCTTAAAAATATTTTAATCCTGTAAGCCATTAGCCAGTTTTGTATCAAAATTAACAATTTTATTTCAGAATTTATTTTTATTCACTGACTACAATTTTCAACTTTCATATTCTCTTTCAAACCAACTTTGGGTTCTTCATTGTAAGTTAAATAAAACTTGAATATGTGCTTTCTATGCATTTATATTAGAAAAAAACAAAACAAAACAAAAGGTGACCTCAGCAGACAAGGATTTCAATAATCAAGAGGATACCCACTCTGTGGGCTCCAGTCATCCTGTTTCTCCAGCACCCCTGTCATCATCCACTGGGCTCTTGAACATATTGGTCATGGTAGCAAGAGTAGAGGACATGCATAGACTCAGAAACACTGACTTCCACTCATCAACGTTGATCTAGCCATGGCCATGGCTGAGCACCCAATTTGCAAGTAGCAAAGACCAAAACTGAGCCTCCTTTATGGCACCATTCCTGGGGGTGAACATCCAGCTACCTGGTGGCAGGTTGATTACACTGGACCACTTCCAACAAAGAAGGGGCATAGTTTTGCTCTTACTGTAATAGAGGCTCTGGATATGGATTTGCCTTCCCTACACACTATGCTTCTGCCAAAATGTCCATCTGTGGAGTTACAGGATGCCTTATCCATTGTCATACTACTCCAACACAGCATTGTTTCTGATCAAGGAACTTCACAGCAAAAGAAGGGCAGTGAGTGTGGCTGATGAAATTCACTGGTCTTACCAGATTCCCCACTATCCTGAAGCAGCTAGCTTGATAGAACAATGGAATGGCTTTTTGAAGACTTGGTTACAGTGCTAGGTAGGTGACAATACTTTGCAAGGCAGGAAAAAAGGTTCTCCAGAAGGCTGTATATGTTCTGAGTCAGCATTGAATATATGCTGTTATTTCTTCCATAGCTGGGATTTATGGGTCCAGAGATCAAGAGGTGGAAATGGGAGTGGTACCCCTCTCTATTACTCTAGTGACCAACTAGCAAAACTCATGTTTCCTGTTTGCATGGCTCTATGCTCTGTTGACCTAGAGGTCTTAGTTCCAGAGGGAGGGATGTTTTTACCAGGAGACACAATGATTCTATTGAACTTTAAGTTAAGATTGTTACCAGGCCACTTTGAGCTTCTCATGCCTTGGAGTCAACAGGCAAAGCAAAGAGTTATGGTGCTGGTTGGGGTGATTAATCCTAAATACAAGGGGAAAATTAGATTACTACTATATAATGGTAGTAGGGAAGAGTATGTTGGAATACAGGAGATCCCTTAGGGCATTTCTCAGTATTACCAAACCCTGTGATTAAGGTCATTGGAAAGCTATATCTCAATCTAGCAGAACTAATAATGCCCCAGGTCCTTCAGGAATGAAGGTTTGGGTGACCCCACCAGCTAAAGAATCACAAACCACAGAGGTGTTTGCTGAAGGCAAAGAGAATATAGAATAGGTAGTTAAAAAAAGGTAGGTAGAAAGACTAGCTATGACTAAGTGACCAGTTACAGAAATGAGGACTGTAGTTGTCAACGACCATTTCCTCCTTATTTTGGCATGACTATGTTTGTGTGTATACGTACATATGTTGTGCAAATATCTTTGTTTTCTTTTCCGTTCTTTTATTCCTATATCATGTACTATAAGATGTATTGACTTTATATCTGTATTTAAGTATTGTTAATTTTACATCTTACGATTTAAGTTACAGGATATGGGCGCCTGGGTGGCTCAGTCGTTAAGCGTCTGCCTTTGGCTCAGGTCATGATCCCAGGGTCCTGGGATCGAGTCCCACATCGGGCTCCCTGGTCGGCAAGAAGCCTGCTTCTCCCTCTCCCATTCCCCCCGTTTGTGTTCCTGCTCTCGCTATCTCTCTCTGTCAAATAAATAAATAAAATCTTAAAAAAAATAAAAAATAAAAAAAATAAGTTACAGGATACAAGGAGAGTAATAAACATCATTCAAGTACTTTGCCCTCTCTTTTGGGGAGCAGACTTGGGACTGCTCAGCCTCTATAATCACGAGTCGATTCCTATAATAAAATCTCATATATGTGATGTTGGTTCTGTGTTTCGGTGGAGAACCCTGGATAATACACTCTTATCATTGACCAGCTATTCTTCATTGATCTGAACTAAAGTGAAAGAAGTATTTTATTTTTTGTTTCCTTTTCTTTCCGATAATTACAATTAACTTCAAGGCAACTCAGTAATAAACCTGATATATCCAATTTTAGCAGAATTAGATCTCAAGTTGATCCCTCCCCTCCATATTCATTACATCAATGTTAAATTTTGTTCTAGAAATTCCTATGTCATCATCATCTATAACTTCTATACTTAAAAAACTAAAGTCATACATAAACTAAACCATTTTTCTGTATATTTTATCACATGTGGGATTCTCTAAGTGCAATCAATTTTATGTCATTTCAAAAATTCTCATCCACTATTTGTTCTCCCTAGTGCACAAAATGGTAGCAGCTAATTATGAAGCAAGATATTTGAAATATAATTTATTTCAGGGTAATTCATCTTTTAATGTATATGTAATTATAGTAAAAGATATTTTATAGAGGAGTATATGGTAATGACCAGGTACAATGAAGATAAGTGCTATATAGACATTCAGATGGAGGTGAGATGATTAGGCTGAAGTTAATATATGGCCTTAGAGAGGAAGTGAGATTCAAGCAGGAAGGATGGTGACATTTAGAGAGGCAGAAAATTTCAGCTGTGTGAGTAGACTTCAAGATCTGAAAGCATTAAGTGAGATTTGGAGGAAGCTGACCCGTTTGGCTAGATTGGAGCATCTGAGAAGGATTCACGTAAGATAGAAACCTATATGAGTTCAAGTGGAAGAGGAACAGAATCCTAGAGATGGATGAAAATTAATGCTTGGAGCACTGAAGACTGAATGGCATTGATCTCTGTAAAAGTAGAGTTTGGTGTGTGGGAGAGCATGTGGGTAAAGAACAGCCTAAATTCTGTGGTGTTTAATATCACCTGGTGTTAAGCCATCCTGTTTGAGATAGCTTACAAACAGGAAACCAGGCAGAGTGGATGAAAGGTGACTATTCAGGGGGTTATCTGTGGATGTGCTGTCTATAGGCATTTTTATAAACTCACTGTGTCTTGCTAGTGTAAATTAAAAAAAAATCTGTTGATCTTCTTTCTCATCTTCATACTGCTTTGCTGCTCACCTGGAATCTTACAGTGCTTGTACAAAAAAGCTCAAGTCATGCTGGGCATCGCAAGAGCCAGAGATTTATCTGACATTAAATCTTGGTTTGGCTTGCATGTAGAGATGAAGAGATGTTCTTGTCCCAAGTTTGGCAGTCACTTGGATGTTGAAGTCCCAATGTTTCAAACTCAGCTCAAAATCCTTTGGTGTGTTTTGAGTTTGGCTCTTGGCAAGGCATAATTTCCTGTTTCTAAGAAAAAAGACTCATGAGAGAGCCTCAATAAAGCTTCTTGGATCAAAACAACATTTTGATGAATTAATTGTAAATGAATCAGAAACATATGGATTCATTCTCTTGAGACACATGTGTTTAAAGAGGGGGTCAGTTGTTGCTCAGGGCTAAATGTGTTTTGGGTTTTATCAAATGCAAAATGCTTAGGGGGAAAAGGGAGCAAAAAAGACAAATTGGAACCTTTGCCTTGTCTTTAAATAGGCCCATTTACAATCTTATTTACTGCCACCTATTGTTCCAGAAGAAATTCAACACACATGACCAACCACAAATAGCCAGGCCTGATAATTATTACATAGTTGTCAGTTGAGGCTTAAGAAAGAATAGGTTTTGTCTTCCTGTAATTAACAGAGTTCAAGTCAGACTACCTGGTAAGAATCTGGTCTATCTCTAATGAAAAATTTGTAAATCTACTCACCTTTGATTGAATTTTTTGTTGTCCTCTTAAATGTACTGGCTGAAACGCAGAGCAGTTTTCTGGAAATCCTGTTTCAAAAACTAATGGAACTACACTGAGATCCTACCTCATACATGTTAAGATGGCTATTTTACAAAAACAGATAACGAGGGTTGGCAAAGATGTAGAGATATTGGACCCCTTGTGCACCATTTGCTGGAATGCAAAATGGTGCAACTACTATGGAAAACAGTATGGCGGTTCCTCAGAAATTTTAAAATAGAATTACCATATGATCCAACAATTCCACTTCTGGATATATTCCTCAAAGAAGTGAAAGCAGGGACTTGAAGATATATCTGTACACACTTGTTCATAGCAACATTATTCGTAATAACCAGAAAGTGGAGGCAACTCAAATGTCAATTGATAGATTAATGAATAAACAAATTGTGGTATATACATTCCATTGGAAATATTATGCAACCTTAAAGGGGAAGGGAATTCTGAAACATGATGCAACATGGATGAACCCTGAGGACAAGATGCTAAGTGAAATAAACCAGCCACAGACAAATACTGTATGATTCCACTTACATGTGGTATCTAGAGTAGTCAAATTCCTAAAGACAGAAAGTAGAATAGTGGTTGCCAGAGCCAGCAAGGATGGAAGAATGAGGAGTGGTAGTTTAAATGGGTACAGAGTTTCAGTTTTGCAAGATGCAAAGAATTCTGCAGATGGATTGTAGTGATGGTTGAACAATGTTAATGTACTGAATGTCACTAAACTGTATACTTAAAAATGATCAAGATGGTAAATTTTATGTTACATATGTTTTACTACAATTTTAAAGACAACAAACTAAGGGACTTTTATTGCACTACTGTTGACCAGAGTAATATCAACTATACATGAAATCTGCAATCCTCAGGGCTTTGTCCTCTGGCTCTATGGAGTCCAATTGCTGCACTAGAAGGATTTGGTAGTTCTTATGAGAAGAAGACTGTGCATGTGTGAGCACACATTTCCTGCCCCAGCCCCCTTAGATCAAAATTCTGTGACCATTTCCCAAATAATTTCCCTTGCCCGAAAGGCTGTGCTTGGTGTTCATTTTAATGAGTTATCACTTGGAAATTAATTTTGTGCTTGGAGGAAGAAGCATATTTTGATTTGCCAAGTTCTGCTCCCTTGAGAGTGGTCCTATTTATTTTTGCATATTGTCTGTAACTTATATCAAGTCCTAATGGAGTTATTTATAGACAGGGAATAAAGGAAAAGCTTGTTTCTTGGTTAAGCTTTATGAGCAGCATTCTCACCACTACATAGAATATATTTTACCCTGAATGTTTCTTTCCAGTTGATGCCTATAGATACTTTATCTTTAGTCAAGAAAAATGGGGAATATGTATGGTTTATAGATTACGGGATTGATTTATAATATAGCTCATTCCGAAAAGGATTTGAAATAACCTACAAATAAGAGAAAGTGAAAAGAGAAAAATAAGTTGGTGGCAGAATTAAGATTAGTATAAAAAATACATGCAATGGGAACTATATTGTTGCTACAGAGATGTGAAGAAGTTGGATCTGGGTTTCCTAACCGATAAAGCAAGGAGGAAAATACACACTATTTGATTCATAGAAATAAATCTTATTCCAACCTGACAAGAGTCCTCTTGAAATAAGTACACTGGAGATCTTAGTCTGATTTTATTTTATCCTTCATAATTACTTAATACAGTTTACAAAAAATTTGGTGCTATGAAGTGCCTGAGAGACTAATGTTTATCAACATTAGCAGGCAACACTGGAATTGATATAGTCTATGATTTAACCAGTTTTTTTTTTTTTTTTTTTTTTGGAGTCAGTAAGGTCTTTGCTTGTCCCTTTACTCCTTCAACCTCTTTCAGTCTCCCATTTTTTATTAGTATCTCCTGGAAAGGAAATAAGAATGGCATGAGAGGAAATAAAATTCGAGTTTAATTTTTTTCTTGTATTTTTGCTTACCTGATTCCTTAGAAAAAACTCTCAATTTTAGTCAGTACTTAGTTCTTCTTGCTTAAAATATTTAACTTGAGGTCTAAAAAACTACATGGCTTTGGGCACCTTCTCTGATCCTGATTCTGTGCTATGTTAACAACTTCATAGATTGGCAGAATGGAAATGACATTAGATTAAGGGTTAGCTAGAGCTAGGACATGGTGTGAGAAGTTATTGGCTTGTCTACATCTCTTTCCTGGTCTTTGACATGGGAAGTGTGAACTACATGGTCTCCTACATCCTTCTCAGCTCTACATGATGAGAGTTGTTTAATCTTTATGCACAGAGAGGACTCAAGTACATGGAAACATCCTTATGTGTGGTGTTATCTTTCAATAATCTCTAGCCAGGAAATGTTGGTAATGAAAAGACTACTTAAAAGTACTTCTGAGTTCTTTGAGACAGAAGTCCAAGATGAATGTTTTCTGTAATTAAAAGGACAGGGGCATTAGCGAGGGACAAGGGGAAGGAGGTTGGGATGTCATCCTAGGATAAAAATGACTACTATGTGCACAATGGAATTTGGCAGTCCAGATTGTTTTGGCTTTATTTCCATTCACTTAAAACAAGTGTTTGTGGGAAATGGGGATGGAGGAGATATAATTTATTTTGGGTATTGTGTATTAGTCATCTTTCATCTGCGAAGTCACCACCTGTAAGAAACATCAGACAGCAATAGACGTCATTCATAAGCAATACGTTTTGTTTTAAGAGAGACTTTTATGGATGTGATTAAGCTCCGTTGAACATCCTATGCCACTGGGACAGGAAGCATTCTCATTGTGTATTCTCACTTGTGAAATGACATGAGTCAGGAAATACATAAACTTTAAAATCCATTCTGGTTGGATCCATACATGCTTTGGGAACTGGGGAAGGGAGATAGAACAATCTGATTGCTCCAGCCTTGATTATTTGGAAATTTAGTTGTAAATCACCCACACGATTTTCTTAATTTTCTGTGTCTTTTTTTTTTTTGGAAGTATATACTGTTGTTTTTGCATCCAAAAACAACTTATTTTTTCATTTAACTATAATACTGCAAATTATGTCCATGGTAATTTACTGGTACGACTTGGAGCAATCATTACACACACATTTACAGTAATTCCCCACAATGCTGCTTGTGATGGTCTTAATCTAAAACTGGTGAACAGGATTATTTTTAGCATAACCTCAGTATTTTGCTAGAAGGAATGCAAAATGCTTTATAAACAGAAAGGACAAATAACTTTCATATTAAAGTAAAGCCCTGGGTTAATATATATCCAGATAACACAGTGACTAAACAGACAACCTAGTGGATAAGCTGAAAGGGTGCAAGCCCTGAGGTAGACCTGTGATGTAGGTTTATTTTCCAAATTTGGCCACAACTGGAAAATATTCTAGACTTCATTGACACCTCAAATCATCCAATCCACATTTGATTTGAATTAAAAAAAAACACTTAAAAAATACTTTGAGAAAGAGCACATGGTAAATAATGCCATTTAAAAAATAAATTTGAGGGGCGCCTGGGTGGCTCAGTTGGTTAAGCTTCCAGTTCTATATTTCAGCTTAGGTCATGATCTCAGGGTGCTGAGATCAAGCCCCCCATGGAGCCTGCTTAAGATTCTCTCTCTCACCTTCACCCTCTGCTATCTAAACAAGTAAACAAACAAATGAATAAATAAAATCTTAAAAAAATAAAAAAATAAATTTGAGTTAGTAGTGAGTTGTAATTTCATTTGGATATATAACTCTCTCTTTTCTGTGTGATATGACTTCCTAATACTGAATTTCTGATACTTTAAAACTGGTTCCATCCACAAAGTAATGATTAATTAAATGTAAAACACAAAAATGTTTAATTTGCCCTACCACTCCCTAGTTTGACAAAGACTGTCACAACACAAAAAGTCAAAATCAAAAACAACAGCAAAAGCCAGTCAAAGTTAAGTGAGGTGGTATATATATCCAAAAGTCAAAAGAAGCCACTTGGCATATTTTAAAAGTTTAGTTTTTGAAATACGCTTCCTGTTGATTAAAAGAAAATCTCAAATGTAATAATTTCATTTGGAAGATCTAAGTTTTGTCACAAAAATACGTGTTTAGGGTAGTCTTTGACATATACAAGATATAATTGGTGAATGACTTTCAGTTCAGATTACAGGTGCTCCTGGAAGGCTATTTCCCAAGCTTTTTGAATTGCCATTGACTTGTGTATTTTGAAGGTTCCAGATTACTTTTTGATTGGATAGCAATCCCTCATTGTAGTTCAAGGTATAAAACATCTTGGAAAGGTTCATATCTTGAGAATTGTACAAGGATCTCTCTAAAGAGTGAGATTTGGTTCTCAACAATTTGTTTACTTTTTATCATCTCTTCTTTAGGAAGAAACTTATTTAGTTCAATTGGAAGTAGGGCTAATCTCATTTAAAAAATTTTAATTGTAAAATACACATAACATAAAATTTACCATCTTAACCATTTTTAAATATATAGTTCAGTAGAGTTAAAGCAAATTCACATTGCCATGCAACCAATCTCCAGAACACTTTTTGTCTTGCAAAATTGAAACTATATGCCCATTAAATAATAACTACTTATCCCCTGTCACCCCATCCCCTGGCAACAACCATTCTGTGCTCTGTCTCTATGGATTTGACTACTCTAGATACCTCATATAAGTGGAATCATATAGTATTGATTTTTGTGTCTGACTCATTTCACTTACCACCATGTCTCCAAAGTTTATCCATGTTGTAGCATGTGTCAGAATTCCCTTCCTTTTTAAGTCTGAATAATACGCCATTGTATGTATAGACCACAATTTGTTATCTATTCACCTGCTGATTGACACCTGAATCGCTTCCACATTTTGGCTATTGTAACTAATGTTGCTATGAACATGAGTGTACAGATCTCTTCAATAGTATCTCATTTTTTAAAAAAAAAATTTTTTTTAATATTTTATTTATTTGCGAGAGAGAGAATGAGAGACAGAGAGCATGAGAGGGAGGAGGGTCAGAGGGAGAAGCAGACTCCCTGCTAAGCAGGGAGCCTGATGTGGGACTCGATCCCGGGACTCCAGGATCATGACCTGAGCCGAAGGCAGTCGCTTAACCAACTGAGCCACCCAGGCGCCCAGTATCTCATTTTTTAAAAAGAAATTTTATTTCCTACAAATTGGAGAAGAAATAATTTCTGAGACAATATAAAGTAGATGCTTAATTTTTTTCTTAAAAATTCTGAGTATAATTCATACAGGAGCTATTCTTCGAATGATCAATGTTAAATCCTCAATTAACTTGTAAAGAATTCCTGTTAGACTCACATAATGTATATTGGCCTGATATTGACTTTCCCTAGCATTTAACTCATGATCAAGAAAAGTTATGGATTAAATTGTATGAGATTGACTTAGACCTCTGATTCTCTTTTTTTTAAAGATTTTTATTTATTTGCTTGAGAGAGAGAGAGAGAGCAAGCACACAAGTGGAGCGGGGGTAGAAGGAGAGGGAGAAGCAGACTCCCCGCTGAAAAGGGAACCCAACACCAGGCTTGATCCCAGGACCCAGAGATCATGACCTGAGGCGAAGGCAGATGCTTAATTGACTGAACCACCCAGGTTCCCCTAGACCTCTGATTCTTAAAACTAAATCAAAACTATACTTGATTCTACTTTGAAAATTATAATACATTGGAATGACCTTGAAATAGATCAGATACAAATTGTCAGTGAAGTAAAATGGCGATGTGTTCTGATTTCTTTTTCTCTTAAATTTCACTTTAATGACTTAACAACACTTTTTCCTCCATTCATAACTCATTTACTAATTTAGTCATAAATTCTGTAATCTTTACACAACTTCTACTGTTTTAGGTGGATTTCAAGGTGATGGGCATACAGCTGTGAATAACATAAATAAGACCTTAGACTACACAATCTTTCTGCTAAATACAGACAATAAATAATTCACCTTTCTCAAAATAGTATTTTTTCCAGCTATGGATAAGTGCTTCAGAAGAAACAAAGCAGACTAACATTAGAAATGAAGACAAGTACAGATATTGAGAATATATTTTGGAGAAAGGGCTGACAGAACGTACTGTTCCTTCACTCCATTTCTGCCCCCATATAAACACACACAGTCACATCACACACTATATAGTTTTATCAGTTAGAATTATTTCAACCACAAGTAACAAATACCCAATATCCAACTGGAATGAATTACTATGATCATTACTGAACCTGAACATATATTAATGTGTTTTTGATTATTTGTATGTCCCTTTTGTTTTTAATTAATCTCTTGCCAGATCATTGCTCTACTTTTTCCTTAGTGATTCACAGGAACTTTTAATATATTAAAAATACTAAATATTTTGGGCAATAAGTGATGAAAATGATTTATTTTTCACATTTTTTCATTTGTCTTTAATTATCTTAACAGTGATTTTAGCATTAAGATATTTTAAATTTTTATACAATCAAATATAAAAATATAATTTTGAATTCTTTTCATTTTTTTCTTAGAAACAGTAACTTTTGTCAACATAGAGGAGATTAAATATATTCACACATATTTTTCTGTCATAAAAGGTTTATTTGTTTTTTTATCATGATATTATATATTACCTGTAGATACAGATAAAAGTAAACATATTATTGTTATTCAAAGGCAATAATTGTCATTACTTTGATATTTATGAGTCCAGATTTTTCAACAGTATTATAATGTACACTATTTTTTAACTTTCTGTTTTTACTAAATAATGTATATTGTACATTTTTACATCATTTCTTGGTCTTCTATAAAATTATTTCTATAACTCCATGATTTGTATTTATTGGCGTTAGTTTATTTAGATAATCTTTTTTTTTTACATTTTTAATTTTCTGCAATTGTAGATAATGTTGCTAGGATAACTTAGTAATTAAGTCTTTGTGGACATTGATGATTATTTCCTTAGGATCTATTTCTAGCATAAGTTTGTATGTCAGGGTATGTCTATTTTAAAGTCTTCCATCAGGGCAATAAGATAGTAATTTTAAATTGGACTGGGAAGTAAGGCTGTCTCAGTTAGAATTCTGGCTCTGGCTCCATCCCTTGCTATGTCACAAACTCTCATTTTTCTCACGTGTATATCATCTGTACTAGTATCTACCTCGGAATTACTATGCAGATTATAAAACTAATACAGTTACTAGCTTAAAAGAGTGTTTGGTGCAGAGTGATCAATCAATAGATGCTTTTAATTATTCTGTATGCCAAATTGTCCTTGTAAATATTGTGCCTATTTACAATTTTCACATTACATTAAAAATTCCCGTTTATACAAGGCTGTTATTTTATTTAAAAATCTCATTTTATAATTAGTATTATTTAAATTTATATCTATTTAAATTTCTAGCAAGAATGTAACTTTTTAATTCATATGTTAACTGCTATATATATTTCTATAGCTGTATATATATGTTTCTTCATTTCTGAATTACTTGCTTAGATGTTTTCCAAAAATCTATTGAGATATTTGTTTCTCATTTATTAACAAAATTTTTTAAATGTATTGCTATTAACTCTTATACTTTAAATGATACAATTATCTCTTTTCAGTTGTTTGCCTTTTAATTTGTATATGTGGTTTAACCTAATTTTTATGTAATCAAATGTATACCTTATTGTAGGGGATAGAAATTGTGGTATAATACTTCTTTTTTTTTAATGAGACTCTCTGTGATCATCAATCTGGTCCATAAATTACTTGAAAATTATAGACATTATAGGAATGAAATGTAAAGTTTATAGTTCCAAGTTAATAATAAAGCAAAAGCTTGAATTTAGAATTAAATGTTTTTTTTAAATAAAAGAATATTTAGTAATATATTTTAAGTAGAATGTGTGTGAGTGAGAGAGAAAGAGATGAGTCCTCTCAGTAATTCTTGAGAAGATTTGGGACCACCCCAGTTGATCCAGCTGGTCAGATCTCTGGAGTAGTTTTAGGAAACAAGATAGGCGCTTCATCAAAGCCAAAATAATTTGACTTGTTAAGATCTGCAAGTGGAAATGCTGTTCTCTCCCTAGGAAGACAAGACCCAATTATGTTGGAGACACACAGGCCACCAGAATAAAGTCCAAACCCTCTCCAATAGTGTGTACCAACTTAGCCTGGAGTCATGAAAATCTCTATTCTTCTCTATCTTTAGCCACTATCCCCATTTATTTTATTACCCACAGAATGAGTCTAGGAGGGAAAATTAAAACTTGATTTAATTGTTTCATATCTTGTGAATTTGTGTTTCCAGTATAAAATGCCACTTATTTGGAGGAAAAATTATCTCCTAGATCCATTTTTGGAACTTAGGAAACTAGTCTTTATTGCACTCAAAGAAAAGTAATTTCTAAAGCCAAGATGAAAGAAAGATTTATGACTATATTTATCTTAAAAATTAATAGTTCCATTATTTATATGTTTGTCCTAAGTTCATCTGATGTGTATTAGCACTCATGGAAAATAAGGTTCTAATTTTTACTTTCAATGATTGACTAATTTCTACAGTTCCATTAATTTAAAATTCATCATTTCAGCATGCCTTTAGAAGATGGTATTTATAATATTTAAATTCATATGTAAATTGATCTGTTTGCTACTATGCTAATGAAATACTATTTCTGTTATCATGGGTTTATAGTATGTTTTACTGTCTGAGAGGATATCTCTTCTTTCTGACTCTTGTTCTTTAACATCTTTTTGGCTGACATCTACTCTTTATTTTTACCAAAGAAGTGTAGAATTTCTCAAGAAAAAAAAAATTAAAACATGGATTTTTTTTCCTATTTTTAAAAATATTATGTATAAATTTGGTGAGGAATGCTATGTTTATAGCATTTTCCCATCTGGGAATATTTTATATATATATAAATAAATATATATATACACACACATATAAGTATATACACACACATATACACATATATACACACATATATATGATTTTATTTCATGTCCCTAAAAAGTCATACTATATACTAAATACTGTACTCTTTTGCATATTTAATGTATAGCTATAAAATTGTTATTATTTTTGGATGTTTAATATTTTAAAATTTGAATTGCCAATGAAATATTGTTTCTTCATATATTCCTTCAGAGAATTTCTGGTAAATAGCAAGACTACTATTTGTCAGATATTTATTTTCTTCTGAATATCCTAGCAAATTATCCTGGTTTAAGTTGTACATCATTATCTTCGTAGATAATCATATCACCTACAGATATGTGATGCTATTCTTTCCTTGTCCACTAGAAAGTACTTTGTTTCATTTTTCTATCTCACTCACTTATCAGAAACTTTTAAGATAACGTAAATAACTATAGTAAAAATTATTTCATCTTAAAGTTTTGCTGTTTTCTCTATTTTAAGACATTTTTAAAATTTTTTATTGTTATGTTAATCACCATACATTACATCATTAGTTTTAGATGTAGTGCTCCATAATTCATTGTTTGTGCATAACACCCAGTGCTCCATGCAGAACGTGCCCTCTTTAATACCCATCACCAGGCTAACCAATCTTCCCACCCCTCTCCCCTCTAGAACCCTCAGTTTGTTTTTCAGAGTCCATCGTCTCTCATGGTTCATCTCCCCCTCCGATTTCCCCCCTTCATTCTTCCCCTCCTGCTATATTCTTCTTTTTTTTTTCTTAACATATATTGCATTATTTGTTTCAGAGCTACAGATCTGAGATTCAACAGTCTTGCACAATTCACAGCGCTTACCAGAGCACATACCCTTCCCAGTGTCTATCACCCAGTCACCCCATTCCTCCCACCCCACGCCCCAATCCAGCAACCCTCAGTTTGTTTCCTGAGATTAAGAATTCTTCATATCAGTGAGGTCATATGATACATGTCTTTCTCTGATTGACTTATTTCGCTCAGCATAATACCCTCAGGTTCCATCCACGTCCTTGCAAATGGCAAGATCTCATTCCTTTTGATGGCTGCATAATATTCCATTGTATATATATATACTACTTCTTTATCCATTCATCTGTTGATGGACATCTTGGCTCTTCCCACAGTTTGGCTATTGTGGACATTGCTGCTATAAACATTGGGGTGCATGTACCCTTTCGGATCCCTACTTTTGTATCTTTGGGGTAAATACCCAGTAGTGCAATTGCTGGATCATATGGTAGCTTTATTTTCAACTTTTTGAGGAACCCCCATACTGTTTTCCAGAGTGGCTGCACCAGCTTGCATTCCCACCAACAGTGTAGGAGGGTTCCCCTTTCTCCGCATCCCCGCCAACATCTGTCATTTCCTGACTTGTTAATTTTAGCCATTCTGACTGGTATGAGGTGGTATCTCATTGAGGTTTTGATTTGGATTTCCCTGATGCTGAGCGATATCGAGCTCTTTTTCATGTGTCTGTTGGCCATTTGGATGTCTTCTTTGGAAAATTATCTGTTCATGTCTTCTGCCCATTTCTTGATTGGATTCTTTGTTTTTTGGGTGTTGAGTTTGATAAGTTCTTTATAGATTTTGGATACTAGCCCTTTATCTGATATGTCATTTGCAAATATCTTCTCCCATTCTGTCGGTTGTCTTTTGGTTTTGTTGACTGTTTCCTTTGCTTTGCAAAAGCTTTTTATCTTGATGAAGTCCCAATAGTTCATTTTTGCCCTTGCTTTCCTTGCCTTTGGCGATGTTTCTAGGAAGAAGTTGCTGGTGCTGAGGTCGAAGAGGTTGCTGCCTGTGTTCTCCTTTAGGATTTTGATGGACTCCTGTCTCACCTTTAGGTCTTTCAACCATTTGGAGTCTATTTGTGTGTGTGGTGTAAGGAAATGGTCCAGTTTCATTCTTCTGCATGTGGCTGTCCAATTTTCCCAACACCATTTGTTGAAGAGACTGTCTTTTTTCCATTGGAGATTCTTTCCTGCTTTGTTGAAGATGAGTTGACCATAGAGTTGAGGGTCCATTTCTGGGTTCTCTATTCTGTTCCATTGATCTATGTGTCTGTTTTTGTGCCAGTACCATACTGTCTTGATGATGACAGCTTTGTAATAGAGCTGGAAGTCCGGAATTGTGATGCTGCCAGCTTTGCTTTTCTTTTTGAACATTCCTCTGGCTATTCGGGGTCTTTTGTGGTTCCATACAAATTTTAGGATTATTTGTTCCATTTCTTTGAAAAAAGTGGATGGTATTTTGATGGGGATTGCATTGAATGTGTAGATTGCTCTAGGTAGCATTGACATCTTCACAGTATTTCTTCTTCCAATCCATGAGCATGGAACGTTTTTCCATTTCTTTGTGTCTTCCTCAATTTCTTTCATGAGTAATTTATAGTTTTCTGAGTACAGATCCTTTGCCTCTTTGATTAGATTTATTCCTAGGTATCTTAAGGTTTTGAATGCAATTGTAAATGGGATCGACTCCTTCATTTCTCTTTCTTCTGTCTTGTTGTGGGTGTATAGGAATGCCACTGACTTCTGTGCATTGATTTTATATCCTGCCACTTTACTGAATTCCTGTATGAGTTCTAGCAGTTTTGGGGTGGAGTCTTTTGGGTTTTCCACATAAAGTATCATATCATCTGCAAAGAGTGAGAGTTTGACTTCTTCTTTGCCGATTTGGATGCCTTTGATTTCTTTTTGTTGTCTGATTGCTGTGGCTAGGATTTCTAATACTCTGTTGAATAGCAGTGGTGATAGTGGACAGCCCTGCCGCATTCCTGACCTTAGGGGGAAAGCTCTCAGTTTTTCCCCATTGAGAATGATATTCGCTGTAGGTTTTTCATAGATGGCTTTTATGATATTGAGGTATGTACCCTCTATCCCTATACTCTGAAGAGTTTTGATCAAGAAAGGATGCTGTACTTTGTCAAATGCTTTTTCTGCATCTATTGAGAGGATCATATGATTCTTGTTCTTTCTTTTGTTAATGTATCGTATCACGTTGATTGATTTGTGGATGTTGAACCAACCTTGCAGCCCAGGGATAAATCCCACTTGGTCATGGTGAATAATCCCTTTAATGTACTGTTGGATCCTATTGGCTAGTATTTTGGTGAGAATTTTTGCATCCGTGTTCATCAGGGATATTGGTCTGTAATTCTTCTTTTTGATGGGGTCTTTGTCTGGTTTGGGGGTCAAGGTAATGGTGGCCTCATAAAATGAGTTTGGAAGTTTTCCTTCCATTTCTAGTTTTTGGAACAGTTTCAGAAGAATAGGTATTAATTCTTCTTGAAATGTTTGGTAGAATTCCCCTGGAAAGCCATCTGGTCCTGGGCTTTTGTTTGTTGGGAGATTTTTGATGACTGCTTCAATTTCCTTAGTGGTTATAGGTCTGTTGAGGTTTTCTATTTCTTCCTGGTTCAGTTTTGGTAGTTGATACATCTCTAGGAATGAATCCATTTCTTCCAGGTTATCTAATTGGCTGGCATAGAGTTGCTCATAATATGTTCTTATGGTTGTTTGTATTTTTTTGGTGTTGGTTGTGATCTCTCCTCTTTCATTCATGATTTTGTTGATTTGGGTCCTTTCTCTTTTCTTTTTGATAAGTCTGGCCAGGGGTTTATCAATCTTGTTAATTCTTTCAAAGAACCAACTCCTAGTTTCGTTGATCTGTTCTACTGTTCTTTTAGTTTCTATATCATTGATTTCTGCTCTGATCTTTCTTATTTCTCTTCTCCTGCTGGGTTTAGGCTTTATTTGCTGTTCTTTCCCCAGCTCCTTTAGGTGTAGTGTTAGGTTGTGTATTTGAGACCTTTCTTGTTTCTTGAGAAAGGCTTGTATTGCTATATACTTTCCTCTTAGGACTGCCTTTGCTGCATCCCAAAGATTTTGAACAGTTGTATTTTCATTTTCATTGGTTTCCATGAATTTCTTAAATTCTTCTTTAATTTCCTGGTTGACCCATTCATTCTTTAGTAGGATGCTCTTTAGCCTCCATGTATTTGAGTTCTTTCCAACTTTCCTCTTGTGATTGAGTTCTAGTTTCAAAGCATTGTGGTCTGAA
This sequence comes from Phoca vitulina, assembly GCF_004348235.1. Taxonomy (NCBI): domain Eukaryota; kingdom Metazoa; phylum Chordata; class Mammalia; order Carnivora; family Phocidae; genus Phoca; species Phoca vitulina. Next base: position 4,081,368 of record NW_022589756.1, read on the forward strand.
AATATGCAGGGAATGACCCCAATCTTTTGGTACCAGTTAAGACCTAATTTGTGACCTAGGATGTGATCGATTCTGGAGAATATTCCATGGGCACTAGAGAAGAATGTGTATTCCATTGCTTTGGGATGGAATGTTCTGAATATGTCTGTGAAGTCCATTTGGTCCAGTGTGTCATTTAAAATATTTCCTTGTTGATCTTTTGCTTAGATGATCTGTCCATTTCAGTTTTAGGGGTGTTAAAGTCCCCCACTATTATTGTATTGTTGTCAATGTGTTTCTTTGCTTTTGTTATTAATTGGCTTATATAATTGGTTGCTCCCATGTTAGGGGCATAGATATTTACAATTGTTAGATCTTCTTGTTGGATAGACCCTTTAAGTAGGATATAGTGTCCTTCCTCATCTCTTATTACAGTCTTTGGTTTAAAATTTAATTTGTCTGATATAAGGATTGCCACCCCAGCTTTCTTTTGGTGTCCATTAGCATGGTAAATGGTTTTCCACCCCCTCACTTTAAATCTGGGGGTGTCTTTGGGTCTAAAATGAGACCCAAAATGCTCTACTGGGGAAGCTGGCTTCTCAATCACATGTCTCACTTTCCCCATGGGACAAGTTGTGGCCAAGAACATCTCTCTTGACAGTGCTGTTCTGCCTCAGGGGTGCGGTGATGCAGGCAAAGTGAATTCTCTCTTGCAGAGAGCATATCGATGGGTCTTGTTTTTTAATCCAATCTGATAGCCTGTGTCTTTTGATTGGGGCATTTAGCCCATTTACATTCAGGGTAACTATTGAAAGACATGAATTTAGTGCCATTGTATTGCCTGTAAGGTGACTGTTACTGTATATTGTCTGTGTTCCTTTCTGGTCTATGTTGCTTTTAGGTTCTCTCTTTGCTTAGAGGACCCCTCTCAATATTTCTTGTAGGGCTGGTTCGTGTTTGCAAATTCCTTTAGTTTTTGTTTGTCCTGGAAGCTTTTTATCTCTCCTTCTATTTTCAGTGACAGCCTAGCTGGATATAGTATTCTTGGCTGCATATTTTTCTCATTTAGTGCTCTGAATATATCCTGCCAGTCCTTTCTGGCCTGCCAGGTCTCTGTGGATAGGTCTGTTGCCAGTCTAATGTTTCTACCATTGTAGGTTACATATCTCTTCTCCTGGGCTGCTTTCAGGATTTTCTCCTTGTCTCTGAGACTCGTAAGTTTTACTATTAGATGTCGGGGTGTTGACCTATTTTTATTGATTTTGAGAGGGGTTCTCTGTGCTTCCTGGATTTTGATGGCTGTTTCCTTCCCCAAATTAGGGAAGTTCTCTGCTATAATTTGCTCCATTATATCTTCTGCCCCCCTCTCTCTTTCTTCTTCTTCTGGGATCCCAACTATTCTAATGTTGTTTTGTCTTATGGTATCACTTATCTCTCGAATTCTGCCCTCATGATCCAGTAGTTGTTTATCTGTCTTTTTCTCAGCTTCTTTATTTTCCACCATTTGGTCTTCTATATCACTGATTCTTTCTTCTGCCTCATTTATCCTAGCAGTTAGCGCGCCCATATTTGATTGCACCTCATTAATAACCTTTTTGATTTTGACTTGGTTAGATTTTAGTTCTTTTACTTCTCCAGAAAGGGTTTCTCTAATAACTTCCATGCTTTTTTCAAGCCCAGCTAGTATCTTTAAAGTGATGATTCTGAACTCTAGATCTGACATCGTACTAATGTCCATATTGAGTAGGTCCCTGGCAGTCGGTACTACCTCTTGTTCTTTTTGTTGAGGTGATTTATTCCATCTTGTCATTTTGTCCAGAGGAGAATAGATTAATGAGAGAACAAAATGCTAACAGGGTAACAATGTCCCCAGAAAATATACTCTAAACAAATCAGAAAAGACCTCAGATGCTCTGAGTCCTCAGCAGGAGGGGCTGCCGGGGAGCCTCCACACACTTGTCCCCATCTTGTGTTTTTCCTATTTTAAGACATTTCTCAGCAAAATGGCAGAAAAAGAATTTTCTACCTTCTTGTTCCCAAAGAACATCCAATTTGACAATGACCTATGGACAAGGGTTTCTTTGTAGAAGTATGGAAATCCAGAAGAGAAGTTCTAGCATACTCTTCTAGGAAATCAATCCATAAATAAGTAACTTTGAAAAAAAAATTAAAATCCAAGATTGGACACATTGAGAGGGGATAAGAGGAACAATTTCACTTTGCCTGCATCACCGCACCCCTGAGGCAGAAGAGCAGTGTCAAGAGAGATGTTCTTGGCCACAACTTGTCCCATGGGGAAAGTGAGACATGTGATTGAGAAGCCAGCTTCCCCAGTAGTATATGACACTGCCCAAAGAGGCTCACTTTTTTCTTGCTCTCTCTGGAACTGGGGTGTTCTGCATAAGTGAGGCAGGGAGGGGCTGGGAGATCATCAGCCAGGGCTGTCACTGAGCATCAAAGGGACTTGGATCTTACTAATCCTTTTGTGGACTCCATGAGGAAGTCCACCCATGAGCCCCTAGGGATGCCTCATCTGCAGATTCCCCTAACAGTCAGTAAAGAGTGGAGCTGGCAACTCTTTCTTTAAATGTGAAGACAATGCAAAATTTTAAGTAACACAAAATCAAGGAAACATGACTCCACCAAAGGAAAACCATAATTGTCCAGTAACCAAGCCCAAAAGAAAGGTAATCTGTGATTTTCTCAATAAAAAATTCAAAATGGTTACTTTAAAAAGGCTCAGTGAGCTTCAGAAAAACAACACAAGAACAAAATGAGTTTAACAGTGAGATAGAAATCATAAAAAAGAACCAAACAAAATTCTGGAGCTGAAGAACGCAATGCAATAAGGAACATCAGCAGCAGATTTGATCAAGCAGAAGAAAAAACCTGTGAGGTAGAAAATAAGTCATTTGAAATTATCCAGTCAGAAAGGAACAAAGAAAAAGAATGAAGATGAGTGAAGAAAGCCTATGTGAATAATGGGATACCATCAAGAGAATGATGTAGGTAACGCTGGAGTCCCAAAAGGAGAAGAGAGGGAGAAAGAGGCAGAAAGCTTATTCAAGGAAATAATGACTGAGAACATCCCAAATCTGGGAGGAGACTTAGACATTTAAGTTCATGAGCTCACAGGTCCCCAGAAAGTTTCAACACAAAAAGATCTCTAAGACACCTTATAATAAAACTGTTTAAAATCAAAGAGAGAATTTCAAAAGCAGTAAAAGGAAAAAAAAAAAATCCTCACAAGGGAACACCCATAAGGCTATTAGCAGATTTTTCAGCAGAAATCTTGCAGGACAGGAGAGAGTGGGATGATAAATTTAGTTGTTGAGAGAAAAATAAAAATAAAAACTGCCAACCAAGAATACTTTACCTGGCAAAACAGTCCTTCAGAAATGAAAGCAAGCTAAAGACCCCAGACAAACAAAAGCTGAGGGACCTCATCACCTCTGGACTTGCCTTACAAGAAATGCTGAAAGGAGTTCTTCAAGAGGAAATGAAAGGATGCTATTTAGTAAAATGAAAACATATGAAAATATAAAACACAATGGTAAATGTAAATATAGATTTAAATTCAGAACACTCTAATACTATAATATCGTCATATGTTAATCACTTAACTTTAGTATGAAGATTAAAGGACAAAGATTAAAAATAACTATAGCTACAATAATTTGTTAATGGATATGTAGAGAAAAATATAAATTGTGACATCAAAAATATAATATGGGGGGAGTAAAAGGGTATATAAAGTTAAGTTGTTATTGGCTTAAAATAGACTGTTTAACCATAACATGTTTTATATAAGCCTCGTGATAACCACAAAACAAAAACTTATAGTAGTTACACAAAAGATAAAGAGAAGGGAATCAATGTCTATCACTACTGAAAATTATCAATTCAAAAGGAATACAGCAAAAAAGGAACAAAGGAACAAAGAAACTGCAAACAAGCCAAAAAATAATATTAATAAGTCCTTATCTATCAATAATTACTTTAAATTTAAATTTAAATGGATTAAATTCTCCAGTCAAAAGACAGAGTGGCTAAAAGGATTAAAAAGACAAACAAAAACAAAGTAAAACAAAACAAAACAAAAAAAATAAGACCCAATTATATGCTGCCTACAAGAGACTCATTTCTGCTTTAAGAACACATATAGGCTCAAAGTGAAGGGATGGAAAAATATATTCTATGCAAATAGAAACCAAGAGAGAACAGAATAGTTATACTTATATTAGCCAAAATAGACTTTAACTCAAAAACTATAACAGACACAAAGCAGGTCATTATATAATGATAAAGGGACCAATTCATTAAGAAGATATAAAAACTGTAAATTATATGTACCAACACTGGAGCACCTAAATATATAAAGCAAATACTAACAGATCTAAATAGAGAAATAGACAACAATAAAATAATAATAATATGATATTTCAACACGCCACTTACAACAATGGATAGATCATCCAGACAAAAAACATAGGACTTGAACTATACTTAAGACCATATGTATGTAACAGACTTGCCAAACATTCCATTCAATAGCAGCAGAATATATATTCTTCTCAAGTGAATGCAGGACATTCTCTAGGATAGATCAAATACTAGGTCACAAGACAAGTGAAATTAGCCAGGGAGATAAAGACAAATACTGTATGATCTCACTTATATATAGGATCCAGGGGAAAAAGAAGTCAAACTCATATAAACAAAGAGTAAAATGGTTACAAAGGGCTGGGGGATGGGGAAAATGAGGAGATGCTGGTCAAAGGGTACAAACCTTCAGTTATAAGATATTGAATAAACTCTGGGGATCTAATGTGCTGCATAGTGACTATAGGTAATAATACATTCTCAAAAACATTGCTTATAAGTGTTTTTTAAAACATTTCTCTGCATGCATTACAAATTGGCAGTCATATCCATTCACTGATATAACACTTTTCTCAATGTAGCAAATGAATAGCATTCTTAGAAACATCTTTTTTCATAAGTGTTCTTAAAACATTTCTCTACATGCATACAGAATGTACTTGACATTTTCTAAGAGAGTAGACCTCCTCACCATACACAAACAAAAAGTCTCTATGGGAGGTGATGGATGTGTTAATAACTTGATGTGGTAATCACTTAACAAAGGGTAAGTATGTCAAATCATCAATCTGTACACTTTAAACATATATAATTTTATTTGTCAATTATACCTCAATAAAGCTGAAAAAAGCATTTTTTATTATGTTAAAGAAAAAATTCTTTAAAAAAATCAGGAATGGGAGTCCACTCATCAAATTATAATTAAAAATTATTATTCAATATTTATTATGAACCCTATACTAATTGCTTCACGTGTCTGATCCCATTGAATCCCCACAACTCTGTAAATCAGGTATTATAATCTCAGTTATGCAGATTAGGAAATCATATTTTGAAAGTTAAAAAAAACTTTCATGTGCTATGTTTGAAAGTGGTTACTGAGTTTCAGATACTTGATCCAAAATAATATTCTATACTCTTTCCCTTTGAGGCATTTATAAGCAATTATAACTTTGTCTCCTTTGAGTTCCTATTATAATGAATTATAGTAATTACTTTTCTATTAATTTTTTTTGTTGTTGAATTCCTTCAATTGGCCATGGCAATTGCTTTCTATGTAGTGTGGAATCAAGTTGGTAGCACTTATTTATAATATATTACATATACGTATATGCTTCCTCTGCATTTGTTTTGTTCCATTTTATTTTAGAAATAAGAAATTAAAATATATTTACACTGATGATCTTAGTTTTCCCGCCTCAGATTCTCTAGCCACACTACAATCTGCTATTTCTACCACATCAGTCAAATTATACTGCATTTGTCAATATTATCAGTCACCTCCATGCTACCTGTCAAATTTAATTGTCAAGTCACACTCTCTTTCAGCAACCTTTGAGTTGCTGCCAAGTTTTCTTTCTCCTTCACAGTCTGTCCCTTTTGCTTGTTTTTTTTTTTTTTTTTTTTTTTTTTTTTCTGGATTATCTTCCTCTTTCTTATGTCCAAAAGTTAAACTTTTGTAAGACTCAGTGCTTGGATTCTAAAATTATACTCTTTCTAGGTGATCTTATCTAGTCTTGTGGCTTTAAATGTCAACTGCATGCTAATGATATTTGTGCAGGTAAAACTTGGTTCTCTTCCTGGTTTTCCCCTCTACTCTCACATGACTACCATACTCATAACATGTCTGACATCAGATGTGGGTATGTGTGGGGTTCTCACACCAAGCAGTTCTGTAACACCATCTGGATGTTCTATGACAAATCAGTTCTGACATTGTCTATTTGGAGATAGTGTCAGATCTCACCAGTTAAGGGCTCAGTGCTACAGACTGTGCTCCTCCCCCGCCCACTTCAAATGCCAGTTGTCATCCATGTTGTTAACTGTACTGACTGGTTATAAATTGGAGGTCCCTGTGACCCTCTCCTCAGGTTTGATTAATTTGTTAGAATGGCCCAAAGAACTCAGGAAAAGAGTTTACTTATTGTTTATCAGTTTACTATAAAAGGATATGATAAGGACTGCAGATGAACATTCAAATGGAAGAGATGCATAGGATAAGGTATGTGGGAAGGGGCATCAGCTTCCATGGTCTCTCCAGTGCACCACTCTCCCAGCATCTCCATGTGTTCACCAACCCCATACTTTTGGGATTTTTATGGAAGCTTCATTATTTAGGCATGACCGATCATTTCTAGCCCTTCTCCCCTCTGGAGAATGGGGGTAAGGCTGAAAATTCCAAGCTTCTAATCATGGCTTGGTCTTTCTGGTGACCAGCCCCCACCCAGGAGCCCACCCAGAGTCATCTCATTAGAACAAAAGACGCTGCTACCAAGGAAATTTAAGTGCCCTGTGTCAGGAACTGGGGCCAAGGACCAAATATCAGAAAAAAAGATGCTCTTAGAGCTCATATCATTCAGAATATTATAAGGGTTCTAGGCATTTTGTGTCAGGAATTGGGGACAGAGACCAATATATGTATTTTCTATTATCTCAGAATATTATTTCCAGTTTTGGTTTATCCCCTGAACTTCATTCAGACTTATTTATCCAACTTTTTGATTTATCCATATGGATAACTAGTAAAATTCAAAATTGACATAATGAAATGAAACAGGACAGTTATCCATCTTGGTCATTAAAAATAAGAAAAAAATGTATTTTTACTTCATTTTTACTGTTTCCAACACTTATACATTCCTGTCTGTTATCATACCCCTGCCTGAAAAATTTTCTTAAACATTTTGTATGGCTCCGATACTCTAGCAAAGAATAAACTTTTGCTTGTCTGAAGAGGTTTTCTATTTCATTTTCATTTTTGAAGGATATTTTTGTTTATACACTATAGGATTCTGGATTGCTATATTTTTTTAGTACTGAAAAATGTCAGTCCATTGTCTTTTTGAATGGCCTAATTCTGCCATTGCTCTTATATTTGTTCCTTTGTATATTATTTTTTCCTGGTGACTGCTTTAAAGATTTTGTATTTATCTTTGATTTTTAGCGGTTTTACTATTTGTCTATCTCTTTGATATTTATCGTTTTTTTTTTTTTTTTGAGCTTCCTTGATTCTGGTTTAAAGTATTTTGTTAGTTTTGGAAAATTCTTGATCATCGTCTCCTCAAATATTTCTTCTGCCCATTTTATCTTTGCCTTCTAGGATTTTAATTCCATGTGTATTTGATCATTAAATATTATCCAAGAGCTCTCGGATGGTCTGTCTTATTTTCACTCTTTTTATGTTTCAATTTGAATATTTAAAAATAATGTATATTGACTTATTTCCTAGGTTGCTGATTCTTTTATCACCTGTAGTAAATCTACTGAGGAGCTCATCTAAAGAATTTTTTATCTCTGATATTGTGTGTGTGTGTGTGTGTCATTTGACTATCATTTCTCTCCTGAATTTTCCCATATGTTTATATGTGTTTTCCACATTATCCACTAAGTCTCTGGCATATTAGTCATAATTATATTTAAATTCTCTGATTGATAATCCCAGCATTTGATTAATCTCTGAGTCTAGTTGTATTGATTGCTTTAGTTCTTGACAGTGAAGTATTTTCTTGTTTTTTTGTTTTTCTCTTGTTTTATTTTGTCTCATAAGTTTTTGTTGACTCCTGAACATGATATAGTAGATACTGGAGTAAATTGTATCCATGACTGGAAATGGGCATGACTCTAGTTGTCTGCTGTTTGTGTGGAGGTATGATTTATTTTAGTCAGGAGTTGAACTATCTTTGGGTTTTATTGTTGCTATTATTATCTCTAGTGTACCACTGAATTCAAAGTTTTCTAACAGTGGTTTTCTATTGTCTTGTGGTTGAGTTGGGGGCTAACATACCAGAGGGTTCTTATCAGCACCCCTTCTTCACCATCAGTTTTCAACCATCCCTGCATGTCCAAACCACATAGAGGGTTCTTCTCAAGCTCCTTCCCTTCTCTCAGCAGTAGACATATATTGCTTGTTACTCAGTACTAGGTTCATGCTAGGGACAAGAGAGTCTTCTGTTGTCCAATCTCAGTCTTACCTTAACCTCAGTCTTGCTGTGCTTGGATATCAGGTTTAAGGCTTTCTCAGTGTCTCTGCCAATCTTCTCTACGGTAGAAAGTCTCTGCCTTTATTTGTAGTTGATTTTGGAAGGGAGAGAATTTATTGTCACTGCCCCACTGGCAAAAGACCTCTGCCTACTACTGGTGTAAGATCCTAAGCCAGGAATGATTTCCTGTCCTTCCTTCAGAGGTAGAGGATTTATCTTACATATTTCTCCAAGCAGCAATGCTTTCTCCAAGCATCTCTCTCTAAGGATTCCAATGTGTCCTACAGTTGGAAAGGTTTCCAATTTCTCCCCAAGAAGTAGACAGACTGTTTCTATCCATACCCTGGAAGCAATCATTCTTTATCTATGTCCCAAGTAAAAAAAGTTTGCTACTCTCTTCCAGCAACCATGGGTTTGCTTCTGATGAGAGTGTAATATAAATTATCCAAAGATGTCCTCTGTATATTGTTTTTATGTTGTTTATTTCATCACAGAGGCTGGTACCATTAGCTCAAAAGCTTGGTAGGACCAAACTCAAATTTTTACACAAGTTGCTCAAAAATGCAATCCAAATCAGCATATTTTTAGTGATTTAAAGCCTATCTGCTTTATACACCCTACAAAATTTCGTTCAAAATCTGCTAGCCATAGATAAGACAAACACCAAGATTATAAAAGATGCCAAGCCACTGCTGCCCTTTGGAATTCTTTGACCCACAGACTCTCCAGTATGCTGCTAAATGACATCATCCAGACATATAAGCTTCCTCACCAATTTTCCCCTCTCTCAAGAATTCCCTTGCCCTTTTCTTCTTCTAGTGGTGGTCCTGTACCATTGTCTCTGGAAGCTCTCATACTGTGAGGTACTTACCCAACCTTCCCACATTAAAATCTGTCAAAAAGCCATCTAAATAAAGCTAATTGCTTGTTAGTTACCTTGTAATCATATATTTTTCCTTAATCAGCCCCTGATAAACTCATTACAAGTGGCAATGAGGACCAGGTCATTTTTAGTAAAACAACCACTTGGCAAGTTAATCCTGGAGATCCTTAAGCAATTAGGGCTCCAAATTTAGGATGCTTACATGTTAGCCTGGTGTGGCATTGCTTTCTGCTATGTTACACTCTATATTTTTCATGGTCTCCTCCTGTGCCTCATTAGCCTGGCCAAGCAGTAACACCAGTATTTGAGTGAACCCGTATTATTAAAATTGACTGGGGATGGGATCAGAAGTAGTGAGATGCCCAGGGAAAGTGGTCAGGCCTCCGGCATAGGTTCCCCACTAGGCAGGTACTAAATGTTGTAAGACTTGTGGGCATTGAATAGGAAAAGGGGAGCTTGCATGCCACTAGAGCAAGGATGGACCACCCATCATCCCATTACAGACTATGGTGGCAGGAATTTTTCACAGCCAAGTCAGAGATTTGGGGTACTCTGAGATGAGAGGATGTTCTCATTCCTGGGGACTTGTAGGTAAACAAGTCAATAAGGTACAGATATGAGGCTGAAGCCAGTCTCCTAAATATGGTTGGAAAAATAGCCTTTGCAAGCAGCTAATATGCTTCTGTAATATTTAGTTATGCTATTGTGATGTCATCATTATAGCTTGTCTGCTTGCTTGACACCTGACCCTAACATTTGGGCTAAGCTAGCTAAAGTGTTACTTTAAGTGAATAAAGACAAGGAAATTTATATCCCTGTCTATCCCAGGACTCCAAAGGGGTAGCTGTTCTGCTGAATGGTCCAAACCATAAGACATGTGCTAGGCCTTGCTTGTGGCAGCTTGTCACAGGAAGCCACTCAGAGAAGAGGTAGGACCCCAAAGTCCTGGTAGAGATGATAAAGAATGGGAAGACCCTGGGAAGGAGGACTGGTGATCTTCAGATGAAAAGGCAGCACAGTGTCACCATGACAGTGTCTGGGATAATTTACCCTCTGCTTTGTCATTAACCATCCACAGCATAATAAAGGCTGAAAAGACAAAAGTAAAGGGCCAAGATGGAAGGGAATGTTATAGCTTGGAGGAGGAAACACAGCTTCTGTCTCTTACCCTGGAGCTCAATCTCTCTTTAAGGAGCTAAATCAGGAAATAAATTTTAAAAAGGGGCTACCTGGCTACGTAGAATGTATCTAGTGGGGAGTGAGTTCCATCTAACAGGGTATGAATTTTAACAATCAGATGCTATAGTATTGGATGCAAAAAAAAAAAAAAAAAGAAAAAGAAAAAATGGTGCTCTTACTAAAGAATCTTGCACAATTAGTGCAGAAGGTGGGCTGACCCACAGAGAAGACTTTGGACCCAGGTCTGTCTACCTTGCTGATGTGAATTTTTATGGCTTTGAAATCCACTCAGCCTACATTAGGTCTCATAATGGCCTGGGCAGATAGTCAATGGAAAATGTTAGCTGATACTAAAGATCTCCTCTACCAGTTGAGGGTTTTGGAGTGAGCTTATCAGGCAACAGATGGTATTGTAGCATGATGACTTGGCACATCCAGAGAAGGCTAAAATGAGTCCTGTGTCCATCCAGTCATTTCTAAGGGGGCTTATAAAAAACATAAGTTCTTTTACTGACGATGGCTAATGCTAAAACAATTTAAGAGGAGATAGATGCCCTGGACTTAAAAGAAGAAAAGAAGTTCAGATAGCTATGTCCCAGCTGTTATCCACACAAATTAAACAAATCGGCCAAGAACTGGAACTCAGGGCTGAATCTTATCATACTTTAGGGCCCATGGTGTTAAATAACAACATAGCCTTACATTACTTATTGACTGATAAAGGTGGAGGGGGGTCTTTTGTGCACTTGCTAATATATCTGCCTGTAGATAACACTTAACCAAGTTTTACAGAGAGCCAGAGACATGTACCAAAAGGACCATAATGTTACTCTATTACTAGATGATTAAACAAATCAAAGTCTTTTCTTTTTCTGATCTACTCTTCTGATTTTACCCCATTGAATGGGCAGACCAGCTGCAAACAGACTTTGAAATCCTAATTTGTGAACTTACAGGATTCTGGATCATTATAATACTTCATGGCTGGCTCCAAACTCAGGCTTTATGAAATAAAATACAACTTAGACTATAAAACAACATGGTATTAAGGGATAGTTTGTTATATAAATGTGCCCCAAATGGCCCGTGTATATTGTCCCTATGTTTATTTCACAGCAGGCTGGGATCATCATCTCAAAAGCCTGCCAGAGCTAAACCCAAATTTTTACTGATCCAATTGCTTTAACTAGAGCCCAAATAAGCATATTTTCAGCCATTTAGAACGTGCTTTTGCATATTCCATGAAACTGCAACCAACATCTGCTAGACATGGATAAAACAGGCTTTGGGACTATAAAAACCCCCAAGCTGTGGAGTTCTCTGACCAGAGATTCTTCATTATGCTAGACATAAGCTCCCTCTCCAATCCCCTCTCCCCAGTTCTCCTTGTGGGTGGTGACCCCATGCCATTGTCTCTGGAGGGTCTCATGCTATAAGGGAAGTTCCCTCCTCATACTAACTTGTGCTCCTATCACCTCATGGTTGTGTTTTTCCTTAATCAAGCCCCAAATCCCTGAATTCATAAGGAGAGGAAGGTCTGGGCAAGTGGATAGAAATTTCTATGTCCCCTCCTCCCCGGCAGCCACCTATCATCCCTGCATGCCTGTGTCACCAAGGAGGATTCTTTGGTTCCCTGCCCTGCCCCCCTATCAGTTTCCTAGGGCTGCCGTAACAATGTACCACAAACCAAGTGGCTTAAAACAAGAGAAGTGTATTTTGTCATAATTATGGGTAAGTCAAGGTGTCAGCAGAGATATGCTCCCTCTGAGATTTTGGCTAGAATCCTTCCTTGCCTCTTTCTAGCATCTGGTCATGGCTGTTAATCCTTGGCCTTCCTTCACTTGCAGCTATGTCACTCCAATTTCTGCCTCTGCTGTTACATGGCATTCTCTGTGCATCTCTCCTCTCTTCCTGAGGAAACCAGCCATTGGATTGAGGGCCCATCCATTCCAGTTTGATCTCATCTTAACGAATTACATCTGTAACAACCCCAGATCCAAATAGGGTCACATTCTAAAGTACTGGGAAGGAAGATTTCAACATATTTCTCCTGGGGACACAATTTAACCTAAAACAAACCATTCTTTCTCATGAGTACCCAGTGGAGGTCTATGTGAAGGGACTCAGGATGAATATTAACTCCTTTTGTGTCTGGGGCCTCCAGTTATTCCAAACTTAGACATTAGCCCATACTTAGACCTTAGCAATTCATTAACACTTTAACTAATTTCATCTTATTTACTTGTATGGTGGTCACCTCTTTCTCCCATGCTGTTAGAGGTGATACAGCTTGTATCTTGTCTCTCCATAAGCAGGCTTCTTTTTGAAATATAAGTTATTCGGTTGCCTTGAGACTTCAGCTCACTGATAAGCTCAAGAAAATGGTAGTATCCAACTTTTTTCATTGATAGGTTGAGAGTAACATTCTTTGCAGGTTTTTACATCTTAAGTGAAGGCAGAAGTCCTAAACTCTTGCTTTAGACTCACCTCCCTACGAACCTGCTTCTCCCTAAGACTTCCTCACTTGGGGCAGTTTTCACCCACTTTTAAAAGTTAAAAATACCTAGGAACAATGTCTGATTTTGTATTCCTTATCTTCCCTATCATATTAAATCAATCAACATGCCTTCTCTGTTTTATGTTCATATAACACAATATTAAAGATAAAGGGTATACTAAGACATTAAGGTGATAGAGATCACCAAAGTGTCTGATATATGAGAGAGATTATAAGAAAGTTATGGGGATGCCCAAGTTTTCTTCCATTTTAAATAGATGGTGGGAGATAAAATGAAATTGCTTTTTATTACACACCATGAATCATGTTTTTTAAGTTCAATGTTTTCATTATGTTCAAAATATATTCTGCATCTGATCACTTCTCAACACTTGTTCTGCTGCCTCTCTGGACTAGCCACCACAATCTTTTTTTTTTTTTTTTCCTGGACAACTGCAGTAGTCTTAGTGTTCTCCTTTGCACCTCCAATACCCCACCCCCAGAAGCCTATGTTCCACATGACAATATAAGTCAAACAATTTCACTTTCCTGCTAAATCCCTCCAAAGATTGTTCATGACACTTGGTAAACGTTTCAAAGTCCTTACATTTTTTTTCCTCCCACTCTGTCTCCTACCATTAGTTCTTTGTTTTCTCTTTCGGTATTATATTCCTCTTTGCTTTCTAAAAACATTAATCATGCTCTTGCCTTTAGATCTTGCATTGGCTGTACACATTGCTAAGAGTACTCCTTTCTTATTTATGTAGACTTCTCTAGCCACCCTATCTAACATATCTTTTCTCCTGCCCACTCCTTACCTTGCTTTATTTTTGTCATAACACTTTGGACATATAGCACACCTTTGTTTCTTTCCTATTGCTCACTGAAATGTAAGCATTATACGGATAGGGGCATGGTCTCAGCTTTACCCACTGTTTCTAGAAAGTCTGATATATGACAAGACCTCTGAACCTATCTTTTGGGGCTGAACACACCAGGGCTAAGAATCAATATTCAACCAAAGGCAAATATTACTTTCATAGAAGGGAATTCATGATATAAGAATTTAGCATTTTACCAACAAATTAATGAGTATTTTTACAATTTTTTAATTAATATATAATAGTCTAATTTTATAAGGTTCACACTGGTGGAGAGAACAATTATTTCCCGGTATCTTAATCTATAAGGTTGCTTCTGTCACTCTACTGCACAATTGCAATGTTTGACAGGTGCTTATTTTTAACTGAAACTGGTGGGGTGAGCAAGATTAGTTTTTACTCTTTCTGCTGATAGAGTGTCCAACTGATGGTGATGCCATCACCAAATTATTAAGGCTTTCATCCTCTATTTTCTGAATTTAATTTGCATTATGTGATGCATTATGTGTGCTTCTTTGAAGCAATTTCATAAACTCAAGCTTTATACAATACTTGAAAACATGTTCTGAATATTTTCAAAAGCAGGCTTAAGATTGTTACCAGCACTCGTATATTTTATTTCTAATAATTTTGCGTTCACTTGCTGTTCTGCACAATCACTGGGTAAAAATACAGAGATAAAAGTAATGTAATTGTTGTTCAAGGCACAAAATTATCTTTGATTTATTATCTGAATCTCAGATTTTATTTAATATTAATTTTAGCGTGTTACCTGAGTAGAATAATAGTACAGTCTTTGCAGCAGATGGAATGTAAAAAATTCATGCACTTTTCAGACACTTCTGTTTGGTTACTTCTTTAGCAGTTTCCATCAAGCTCACTACATTTTCTGTAAGAAACTGTTGATTTAATAGGTCCCGCTAGGTTGTTGTCTTATCTATAAATAAATTATTAAGCCTTCCTTTTATTCAAGATGTCTTTCTGTCCTATAATTGCCACGGTTCATTTTGTTTGATTATTTTTCATGGATACATGATGGAGCAGGGCTCAAATCTACTAAGTCATATAGTTGGTCTTTGGCTGGAAAAAAGAGGTTATAAATGCCCCCAATATATTCTTGCTAAAGCCACAGATTTTTTTCTTTACTTCATCCTGTGCTATAATTGCTTTATGAGTATGTAGCTGATGGGTGGTAACAAAGCAATGCATGCTTGAAACTTCTTAATTACTTAAAAACTACACCCCATTTGTTTTCTCATAAACATCAACCCCATGACATTAGTTTAAAACTTATTTTCTATTCTATGAATATTTCTTCAAGGAAATTCACTCTGTTAACTACGTGGAATCCAAAAATCTCTCAGTAAGCAAGCAGAGCAGAAGCCTACTGAAATTCATTGTTTTCCAATGAGCTATCAAACTTTTAGTTTGAAAATGGGTAGTTATCTCAGTTTTGTTGACTATTTTGTTAGCTTTTCCTTTCCTAGAATCAGAACTATAAGAGAATATCTTATTCAATCAATTTTGTAATATTTGTTGTTTTAAAATTTGATTAATGAAAAATAATGGTGTTTGAAGTAAACTTATTTTCTTCTAATATTTCTCTTTATGCTCTTTATATTCTCTATTGCTTTGGATCAAAGTAATTTACCATGCGTTTTGTACAAGATTTTGAAAATTTCCCTTCACATGAAATATTGGCTTTTGATTCATCTTCAGAGGCATGAAAATTCATAAATAGGATGTCTTTAAAATAACTTCTAGAGCCTAAGTGGAATTAAATAATTAAAAATATTCTTAAGGGTTATTTTGATTAATGTGAGAAGTGCTCAAATTATTAGAATTATGACAAGAACTTACTTCTGTTTTTCTGCCAATTACTATTATTTAGATTTCTCATAAATATTGCTGTTCCATGTAAGAACCATGTTTTCCATAATGTTAGGTACTTTGGCATGAGTTATCTAGGACTCTTAAATTAACTGTAAATATATTATTCTATTTATTCAACTAATTGAAAGTTTGTAATAATTGTTTTTATATATAAAGTTAACAGTTTTCACAATCATTAATATTTTAAAAAGATTTTATTTATTTATTTGAAGAGAGAGAGAGCAAGCAGGGGGAGTGGCAGGCAGAGGAAGAGGGATCATGACTTGAGCTGAAGGCAGACACTTAAATGACTGAGGCACCCAAGCACCCTCACAATCATTAATTAAAGTATTTTCTTCCTGTAATAGTACATACACATATTTATATTTTAACTAACTGATAGATTTTTAAAATATAAAGCATATAAGAAAACTTTTACCCTGTTATATCTGAAATGTTTACCTTCATTTGATATTTAGATAGTATGTTAAAGTATTACACTGATTAGAGATAATAGTATCAATGCTTCATGATCATGTACAAATTCAGAAATACCAGCAATAACTCTGGAGTAAACTTTCAGCTTCCCAAAGAGAATGTCCTAAACCATACAGCAGATTTTGGCAGGATTCCATAGCTGAAGCTGGGCTGCTGTGCACCCCAAAAACCAGATGATGAACTAAGAATGAATAAATAGGCATAATTTTATTTTACCTAGAATTCATCCAAGTAGAAAGATGATGTGACATTATCTCAGTGTACATAGTGGAAGAGACAGTTGGAAGAAGCATCCGTTCATTCTGTACAGTTTACTGAGCATCTGCTCTGTCAGACGTGTTCTGTTAGGCAATGAGCATAAAGCACTACAGAAAAGGTACCAAGACCACACACCAGTATAGAGAGACAAAAGACAAAAAACAATTGATGTTTTCAACTGTGTGATTTGTTTCTGTGAGCAAATAGTATCATTTAAAAAAACAGAAAGTGATTGCACCTTCTATGTTAGATAGTTTGGTCAGGGAAGATCTCTCTGAGGATTAAATAATATGAAGACATGATTTTGTGGATATCTGGAGAAGGAATGTTCTAAGCAGAGAGAACAGCATACAAAAAAGCCTAAGGTCTGAACATGCTTGGCATATTTGAGTAATTCAAGAGACATATTTGGATAACTAAAAATGGCTATAGCATTTTATAATTTTCAATTACAAGGCCTTTTACAATGTATTAAATCCTAGAACCTCAATTTTAACAACATCAAGAACAACAAAACAAAATGCCTAAGTAACAACTCTACAAAGAGGTGACAGTGGATATTTCTCATATTTAATAGTTATAAAGTGAACTCTATGTGGCTGTCACAGAGGCAAAGAGGTGTATTTTGACACCAGACCAACTGTGCTGATATAAGAGCTAGTGAGTTTTACTTTGAGGTAAAGAATGGAGATGGGAGATGAGGTCAAGATAATAACATTAAAAGATTGATTAGAATAAGGTCAAACTCTACGTAAGTGTTTAAGTGTTTCTTTGCCCAAATTTACAGTTACTGCTTACCTTGTAGTTCTTATGTTTTAATATAATTACATGTATTAATTAAGCTAATTGATGGCAATGTTTTGCATTTTTTAATGTAAAGATTTATTTATTTATTTTAGAGAGAGTGTGTGAGCAGGGGGAGGGGCAGAGGGAGAGAGAGAGAGAAGGAGAGAAGCAGACTTCCCACTGAACAAGGAGCCTGATGTGGGACTCCATCCCAGGACCCTGAGATCAGGACCTGAGCTGAAATCAAGAGTTGGATGGTTAACCAACTGAGCCACCTAGGCGCCCCAATGCTTTGCATTTTTAACCCAATGTATTGCTCAAGCATAGTATTTAGGACCCTGTGAGCAAAGTATCTACTACCCATTAGTATCACATATTCAAATGCAGGATCAAGTTTGAGAAACCCAAACTAAGACAAATACAGCTCAGAAAGAAAGAAAGAGAAAAAAGAAAGAAAGATGAAGAAAGAAAGAAGAAAGAAAGAAAGAAAGAAAGAAAGAAAGAAAGAAAGAAAGAAAGGCAACTCAGCAAATCTTTCTATCTAAAGCAGTAATGCTAATTTCATAAAGAAAATAAAATTCCTCAAATATCAGACCCTCTTATGAGCTACTCCTCTCAGTAAAACTATTACTCTTGCTACTCTGAATCCAGGTTGGGTTAGTCCATATTATAAGATCATCACTCTTTGGTCATTTCTGCCTATCTAGTTTACAGCATGGATGTACAAAACTGTTTGAAAGGAAAAAGGAGGCTTTAGGGACTTACAGTTTCTGGTTTGGCATGTAAAGATCTTATAACCTAACAAGTTAAACTAACTGAAAATCAACAACTTTTCTTAGATCACTCAGAGAAGTGAAGCAACAGAGAAAACCACTGTCTGAAAAACTGGAGAGAAAGACAGGCAGGTACAGAGAATCACAACTTATCAGAGCAGAACTTTTGGGGGAATCAGTACCACCAGGGTAGGAAAATCTGAACTGTAGCTGACAAATCACTGGAGGCTCCATGTGGGCAACTCTGAGAGATCAAAACCCTAGAGGGACTCATTCATCAGACCCTTTTGTGAGTTTTACCTCCAGGAACTCTCCCAGCTTTCATAGTAAACATTGGTGTTGGTGGTGGTTGGGGGGGGGGGGGGGGCGGGAATCCTCTCATGCTTCTGGTAAGGGGAAGAGAAAAGGAACCATTTTCAAATATGTAAGGGTGTTTTGTTGTGCTTAATAAGCCTACCGAAGAGAAGCTATTTGATCAGAGTCCAAACTATTAGGGTTTTATCAGAACCTAACCAACCTGGGAGAAGGGAAATACTAAACTCCAGCCCACTCTAGCCTTCCTGTCCCACCTACTGAAGTAAAAAAGAAAGAGAGAGAGAGAGAGATGCATTGATAAAGTTCATAGCTCAGTGACCTAGGCCCACTGAAAGACTGAGACCTAATTGTAGGACTATAGAATGCCTCCTCTCCCTTTACATCTTACCACTACATTATCAAAGGCCTATATATCCCTGACACTTCCATTTACCCAGCACATGATATCTGCTTATCAATAAAAAATTATAAGACATACTGAAAGGCAAAAACAGTTTGAAGAGATTGAATAAACATCAGATCCATTGTCAGATATGCCAGGAATGTTGGAATTATCAGACTGTGACTTTAGCACAACCAAGATTAAGATGCTAAGTAAGGAATGCAATGGAAAAAGTGCAAAAACACATGGGTAATATAAGCAGAGATATGGAAATTCTAAGAAATAATAAAAAAGAAATGCTAGAGACCAAAAACACTGTAACAGAAATGAAGAATTATCTTGATGGATTCACTAGTAGCATAGATAAGACTGAGGAAAGTTTCCCTGAGCTTCAGGGTATATAAAAAATAAATAAATGTAAAATAAAAACTTTATTTTTTAACCCTTAATTGGTCTAACAAATGACAGCTTATTCAAAATAATAGCAAAAATATATTATATAATATATATATTTTTGTTTTATATATAGTATAGTATTAGTTTGTATAATATATATTAGTATATGTGTATATGAATCAGTATTAGCATATACATATTACTAAAGTATATATATGTATATAGTATTATATAAGTATTAGCATATATAGTATAGCATTAGTATATATAATATATATGTTAGATATATTTTTTTTTTAAAGATTTTTTATTTATTTATTTGAGAGAGAGAGAATGAGAGGGAGAGAGCACATGAGAGGGGGGAGGGTCAGAGGGAGAAGCAGACTCCCTGCCGAGCAGGGAGCCCGATGTGGGACTCGATCCAGGGACTCCAGGATCATGACCTGAGCCGAAGGCAGTCGCTTAACCAACTGAGCCACAGGCGCCCATATGTTAGATATATTAATAGTATACACATAAGTGTGTGTTTATATATGTAAGTGTAAACTAATGTATATGTGTATACTAATGTATAAGTGGAATAAATAACAGCAATAATACAAGAGAGGAGAGAGGAATTAGGAATATTTTGTTATTATAGGTCACTTGCAATGCCCTTAAAGTAGTACAGTATTATCTGAAAGTGGACTTGGATTAGTTGTAAATATATATTTGCAAACTCTAGGATAACCACACACACACACACACAAAGTAAAAAAAAAAAAAAAGAAGTATAATTAATATATGAAAATGAGAGAAAATGGAATAATACAAAATGTTCAATTAAAATAACAAAAAGCAGAAGACAGAAGAGTAGAGGACAAAAAATAGGAACAAAGAACAAGGGCCACAAATAGAAAACAGTAATAAATATGGTAGATATCAATCTGACTATATCAATAATCACTTTGATTGTCAATGATCTAAATACACCAATTAAAAGACAGATTGCCAGGGTGGATCAAAAAATAAGATCCAATTATATGCTTTCTAAAATAAACATACTTTAAATATAAAACACATATAGACAGAAAAGCAACCACTTTCTGGAAGGTAGGACGTGCGGAGAAGTGAATCCGAGGCGATGTTTGGGAAGATAGACGGCGGGGGAGGGGACTCTGTCAGCCAATACTGAGCGGCGGAGCACAAAATTGGAACTTTTAGAAGTCTGCTCCACTGAGGGACATCGCTCCAGTGGCTAAGTGGGGGGTGGAACCCTGGCTGGGACTGTGTGGTCTCAGGACCCTCAGGGTCACAGAAAGACCGGGGGTGCCTGAGTGCGGCAGAGTTCCTAGGTATCCGAGCGGGGAAGCCGGCTACAGAGACGGAGCCAAGGTGTGGGCTCTCAGCTCGGGGTTGCCATAAATTGTGATCTGGCAGAGTCGGGCCACTGCTCCTCCAGCAGGGACCCAACAAGCAGCAGATCTGGGGAGACTCCCCTTCCTCCCCCAGGAGGAGTGGCATGGGAGCACACCGCAAGGATCTCCTGGGTTTGGAGACTCCAAACTGGGTCATGTGTCAGAGATAGAAATGCTCGGTCACATCCCGGTGAGCACAGAGTGCGGCCGGAGACTGGGGAGATGGGAGTGACTGACTGCTTTTCTCTGGGGGCACACTGAGGAGTGGGGCCCCATGTTCTCGGCTCCTCCAGAGTGGAGATTGGGAGGCCACCATTTTCACTCTCGTCCTCCAAAGCTGTACGGGAAGCTTGCAGGGAACAAAAGCTCCCGAGAGCAAACCCGAGCAGATACCTTAGCCCAGACCGGCAAGGGCGGGGCAATTCCATCTCCAGCAAAGACATTTGGGAACCATGGCAACAGGCCCCTCCCCAGAAGATCAGCAAGAACAGCCAGCCAAGACCAAGTTTACCGATCAATGAGAACGGCAGAACTCCAGCGCTAGGGGAATACTGCCTATAGAATTCATGGCTTTTTCCCCATGATTTTTTAATCTTTCAAAGTTAATTTTTTTTAACTTTCTTTCTCTTTTTCTTTTTTCTTTTTTGAATTTTTCTTTTTCCCTTTTTCAACCAACATCTTATCAATCCCTTTTTTAAAAAATCTTTTTCATTTTTCATTTTAGAGTCATATTCTATCCCGTCATAGTAATTAACCATATTTTTGGTATATATATATATATATATATATAAGTTGTTCTCTCTTTAAAATTGTGGGATATGGTTTCTTCTAACAGATCAAAATATACCCTAAATCTCCAGTGTATGGCTCTGTTCTAGTCTCCTGCCTGATCACAGTCTCTCCCTTTTTTTTAAATCCTCTTCTTTCTTTTTTCAACCAACTTCTTATCTTATCAATTCCTTTTATAAAATATTTTATAATTTTCATCTTTACAGTCATATTCCATCCCTTCATTGTATTAACCCTTATAATTGTATGTATATAAGTTTTTCTTTCCTTAAAATTTTGGGAGGCACCTTCTTCTAACAGACCAAAATACGTCCCAAATCTAGTGAGTGGCACTGATCTATGCACCAGCCTGATCATATGTGATCATATTCTGTTTTTTTGTTTGTTTGTTTGGTTTGTTTTTGTTTGTTTTTATCTTTTTTGTTTTCTTTTTTCTTTCTTTACCTTTTATCCCCACCAGTTTCAGGTCTTTTCTGATTTGTTTAGTGTATATTTCCTGGGGACGTTGTTACCCTGTTAGCATTTTGTTCTCTCATCCATCTATTCTCCTCTGGACAAAATGACAAGATGGAAAAAATCACCTCAAAAAAATAAAACAAGTGGCAGTACTGACTGCCAGGGACCTAATCAATACGGACATTAGTAGGATGTCAGAACTAGACTTCAGAATGATGATTTTAAAGATACTAGCTGGGCTTGAAAAAAGCATGGAAGTTATTAGAGAAACCCTATCTGGAGAAATAAAAGAACTAAAATCTAACCAAGTCAAAATCAAAAGGCTACTAATGAGGTGCAATCAAAACTGGAGGCTCTTGGGCGCCTGGGTGGCTCAGTTGGTTAAGCGACTGCCTTCAGCTCAGGTCATGATCCTGGAGTCCCAGCATCGAGTCCTGCATCGGGCTCCCTGCTCAGCAGGGAGTCTGCTTCTCTCTCTGACCCTCCCCCCTCTCATGCTCTCTCTCTCTCATTCTCTCTCTCAAATAAATAAATAAAATCTTAAAAAAAAAAAAACTGGAGGCTCTAACTGCTAGGATAAATGAGGCAGAAGAAAGAATCAGTGATATAGAAGACCAAATGGTGGAAAATAAAGAAGCTGAGAAAAAGACAGATCACGAGGGCAGAATTCGAGAGATAAGAGATACCATAGATGAAACAACATTAAAATAATTGGGATCCCAGAAGAAGAAGAAAGAGAGAGAGGGGCAGAAGGTATATTGGAGCAAATTATAGCAGAGAACTTCCCTAATTTGGGGAAGGAAACAGCCATCAAAATCCAGGAAGCACAGAGAACCCCTCTCAAAATCAATAAAAATAGGTCAACACCCCGACATCTAATAGTAAAACTTACGAGTCTCAGAGACAAGGAGAAAATCCTGAAAGCAGCCCAGGGGAAGAGATATGTAACCTACAATGGTAGAAACATTAGACTGGCAACAGACCTATCCACAGAGACCTGGCAGGCCAGAAAGGACTGGCAGGATATATTCAGAGCACTAAATGAGAAAAATATGCAGCCAAGAATACTATATCCAGCTAGGCTGTCACTGAAAATAGAAGGAGAGATAAAAAGCTTCCAGGACAAACAAAAACTAAAGGAACTTACAAACACGAAACCAGCCCTACAAGAAATATTGAGAGGGGTCCTCTAAGCAAAGAGAGAGCCGAAAAGTAACATAGACCAGACAAGAACACAGACAATATAAAGTAACAGACACCTTACAGGCAATACAATGGCACTAAATTCATGTCTTTTAATAGTTACCCTGAATGTAAATGGGCTAAATGCCCCCATCAAAAGACACAGGCTATCAGATTGGATTAAAAAACAAGACCCATTGATATGCTGTCTGCAAGAGACTCATTTTTGACCAAAAGACATCCCCAGATTGAAAGTGAGGGGGTGGAAAACCATTTCCCATGCTAGTGGACACCAAAAGAAAGCTAGGGTGGCAATCCTTATATCAGACAAATTAGATTTTAAACCAAATACTGTAATAAGAGATGAGGAAGGACACTATATCCTACTTAAAGGGTCTATCCAACAAGAAGATCTAACAATTGTGTAAATACCTATGCCCCTAACATGGGAGCAGCCAATTATATAAGGCAATTAATAACAAAAGCAAAGAAACACATTGACAACAATACAATAATAGTGGGGGACTTTAACACCCCTAAAACTGAAATGGACAGATCATCTAAGCAAAAGATCAACAAGGAAATAAAGACTTTAAATGACACACTGGACCAAATGCACTTCACAGATCTATTCAGAACATTCCATCCCAAAGCAACAGGATACACATTCTTCTCTAGTGCCCATGGAACATTCTCCAGAATCGATCACATCCTAGGTCACAAATCAGGTCTCAACTGGTACCAAAAGACTGGGATCATTCCCTGCATATTTTCAGACCACAAAGCTTTGAAACTAGAACTCAATCAGAAGAGGAAAGTCGGAAAGAATTCAAAACATGGAAGCTAAAGAGCATCCTACTAAAGAATGAATGGGTCAACCAGGAAATTAAAGAAGAATTAAAAAAATTCATGGAAACCAATGAAAATGAAAACACAACTGTTCAAAATCTTTGGGCTGCAGCAAAGGCAGTCCTAAGAGGAAAGTATATAACAATGCAAGCCTTTCTCAAGAAACAAGAAAGGTCTCAAATACACAACCTAACACTACACCTAAAGGAGCTGGAGAAAGAACAGCAAATAAAGCCTAAACCCAGCAGGAGAAGAGAAATAAGAAAGATCAGAGCAGAAATCAATGGCATAGAAACCAAAAGAACAGTAGAACAGATCAATGAAACAAGGAGCTGCTTCTTTGAAAGAATTAACAAGATTGATAAACCCCTGGCCAGACTTATCAAAAAGAAAAGAGAAAGGACCCAAATCAACAAAATCATGAATGAAAGAGGAGAGATCACAACCAACACCAAGGAAATACAAACAATTATAAGAACATATTATGAGAAACTCTATGCCAGCCAATTAGATAACCTGGAAGAAATGGATGCATTCCTAGAGATGTATCAACTACCAAAACTGGACCAGGAAGAAATAGAAAACCTGAACAGACCTCTAACCACTAAGGAAATTGAAGCAGTCATCAAAATTCTCCCAATAAACAAAAGCCCAGGGCCAGATGCCTTCCCAGGGGAATTCTACCAAACATTTCAAGAAGAATTAATACCTATTCTTCTGAAACTGTTCCAAAAACTAGAAATGGAAGGAAAACTTCCAAACTCGTTTTATGAGGCCACCATTACCTTGATCCCAAAACCAGACAAAGACTCCATCCAAAAGGAGAATTACAGACCAATATCCTTAATGAACACGGATGCAAAAATTCTCACCAAAATACTAGCCAATAGGATCCAACAGTACATTAAGAGGATTATACACCATGACCAAGTGGGATTTATCCCTGGACTGCAAGGTTGGTTCAACATCCGCAAATCAATGTGATACACTATGTTAATAAAAGAAAGAACAAGAACCATATGATCCTCTCAATAGTTGCAGAAAAAGCATTTGATAAAGTACGGCATCCTTTCTTGAACAAAACTCTTCAGAGTATAGGGATAGAGGGAACATACCTCAATATCATAAAAGCCATCTATGAAAAACCCACAGTGAATATCATTCTCAATGGGGAAAAACTGAGAGCTTTCCCCCTAAGGTCAGGAATGCGGCAGGGCTGTCCACTATCACCACTGCTATTCAACATAGTATTAGAAGTCCTAGCTACAGCAATCAGACAGCAAAAAGAAATCAAAGGCATCCAAATTGGCAAAGAAGTCAAACTCTCACTCTTTGCAGATGATATGATACTTTATGTGGAAAACCCAAAAGATTCCACCCCAAAACTGCTAGAACGCATACAGGAATTCAGTCAAGTGGCAGGATATAAAATCAATGCACAGAAATCAGTGGCATACCTATACACCCACAACAAGACAGAAGAAAGAGAAATGAAGGAGTCGATCCCATTTACAATTGCATTCAAAACCATAAGATACCTAGGAATAAATCTAACCAAAGAGGCAAAGAATCTGTACTCAGAAAACTATAAAATACTCATGAA